>NC_052157.1:63062555-63128906 GCF_902713615.1 Scyliorhinus canicula
GGTGAGAGTGCGTGTGAATGAGATTTTGTGTGAGAGTGTGTGTGAGTGAGAGTTTGAGTGAGGGTGTGTGTGAATGAGAGTTTGTGTGAGTGTGTGTGAGTGAGAGTTTGAGTGAGCGAGTGTGTGTGAATGAGAGTTTGTGTGAGTGTGTGTGAGTGAGAGTTTGTGTGAGAGTGTGTGTGAGTGAGAGTTTGTGTGAGAGTGGGTGTGAGTGAGAGTTTGTGTGAGCGAGTGTGTGTGAGTGAGAGTTTGTGTGAGAGCGTGTGTGAGTGAGAGTTTGTGTGAGCGAGTGTGTGTGAGTGAGAGTTTGTGTGAGAGTGTGTGTGAGTGAGAGTTTGTGTGAGAGTGTGTGGGAATGAGAGTTTGTGTTAGCGAATGTGTGTGAATGAGAGTTTGTGTGAGAGCGTGTGTGAGTGAGAGTTTGAGTGAGCGAGTGTGTGTGAATGAGAGTTTGTGTGAGTGTGTGTGAGTGAGAGTTTGTGTGAGAGTGTGTGTGAGTGAGAGTTTGTGTGAGAGTGTGTGTGAATGAGAGTTTGTGTGAGCGAGTGTGTGGGAATGAGAGTTTGTGTGAGAGTGTGTGAGAGTTGGAGTGAGCGAGTGTGTGGCAATGAGAGTTTGTGTGAGAGTGTGTGTGAGTGAGAGTTTGAGTGAGCGAGTGTGTGTGAGTGACAGTTTGTGTGAGAGTGTGTGTGAGTGAGAGTTTGTGTGAGCAAGTGTGTGGGAATGAGAGTTTGTGTGAGAGTGTGTGTGGGAATGAGAGTTTGTGCGAGAGTGTGTGTGAGTGAGAGTTTGTGTGAGAGTGTGTGTGGGAATGAGAGTTTGTGTGAGAGTGTGTGTGAATGAGAGTTTGTGTGAGAGTGTGTGTGAGTGAGAGTTTGTGCGAGAGTGTGTGGGAATGAGAGTTTGTGTGAGCGAGTGTGTGGGAATGAGAGTTTGAGTGAGCGAGTGTGTGTGAGTGACAGTTTGTGTGAGAGTGTGTGTGAGTGAGAGTTTGAGTGAGCGAGTGTGTGGGAATGAGAGTTTGTGCGAGCGAGTGTGTGTCAGTGAGAGTTTGAGTGAGCGAGTGTGTGTGAGTGAGAGTTTGTGTGAGTGTGTGTGTGTGAGAGTTTGTGTGAGCGAGTGTGTGGGAATGACAGTTTGTGAGAGTGTGTGTGAGTGAGAGTTTGTGTGTGAGAGTTTGTGGGAATGAGAGTTTGTGTGTGAGAGTTTGTGGGAATGAGAGTTTGTGTGAGAGTGTGTGGGAATGAGAGTTTGTGTGAGAGTGTGTGTGAGTGAGAGTTTTAGTGAGCGAGTGTGTGTGAGTGAGAGTTTGTGTGAGAGCGTGTGTGAGTGAGAGTTTGTGTGAGCGAGTGTGTGGGAATGAGAGTTTGTGTGTGAGAGTGCGTGTGAATGAGATTTTGTGTGAGAGTGTGTGTGAGTGAGAGTTTGAGTGAGCGAGTGTGTGTGAATGAGAGTTTGTGTGAGTGTGTGTGAGTGAGAGTTTGAGTGAGCGAGTGTGTGTGAATGAGAGTTTGTGTGAGTGTGTGTGAGTGAGAGTTTGTGTGAGAGTGTGTGTGAGATAGAGTTTGTGTGAGAGTGGGTGTGAGTGAGAGTTTGTGTGAGCGAGTGTGTGTGAGTGAGAGTTTGTGTGAGAGCGTGTGTGAGTGAGAGTTTGAGTGAGCGAGTGGGTGTGAGTGAGAGTTTGTGTGAGCGAGTGTGTGTGAGTGAGAGTTTGTGTGAGAGCGTGTGTGAGTGAGAGTTTGAGTGAGCGAGTGTGTGTGAATGGGAATTTGTGTGAGTGTGTGTGAGTGAGAGTTTGTGTGAGAGTGTGTGTGAGTGAGAGTTTGTGTGAGAGTGTGTGGGAATGAGAGTTTGTGTGAGCGAGTGTGTGGGAATGAGAGTTTGTGTGAGAGTGTGTGAGAGTTGGAGTGAGCGAGTGTGTGGCAATGAGAGTTTGTGTGAGAGTGTGTGTGAGTGAGAGTTTGTGTGAGCGAGTGTGTGTGAATGAGAGTTTGTGTGTGAGAGTGTGTGTGAATGAGAGTTTGTGTGAGCGAGTGTGTGTGAGTGAGAGTTTGAGTGAGCGAGTGTGTGGGAATGAGAGTTTGTGTGAGCGAGTGTGTGGGAATGACAGTTTCTGAGAGTGTGTGTGAGTGAGAGTTTGTGTGTGAGAGTTTGTGGGAATGAGAGTTTGTGTGTGAGAGTTTGTGGGAATGAGAGTTTGTGTGAGAGTGTGTGGGAATGAGAGTTTGTGTGAGAGTGTGTGTGAGTGAGAGTTTTAGTGAGTGAGTGTGTGTGAGTGAGAGTTTGTGTGAGAGTGTGTGTGAGTGAGAGTTTGTGTGAGCGAGTGTGTGGGAATGAGAGTTTGTGTGTGAGAGTGCGTGTGAATGAGATTTTGTGTGAGAGTGTGTGTGAGTGAGAGTTTGAGTGAGCGAGTGTGTGTGAATGAGAGTTTGTGTGAGTGTGTGTGAGTGAGAGTTTGAGTGAGCGAGTGTGTGTGAATGAGAGTTTGTGTGAGTGTGTGTGAGTGAGAGTTTGTGTGAGAGTGTGTGTGAGTGAGAGTTTGTGTGAGAGTGTGTGTGAGTGAGAGTTTGTGTGAGCGAGTGTGTGTGAGTGAGAGTTTGTGTGATAGTGTGTGTGAGTGAGAGTTTGTGTGAGCGAGTGTGTGTCAGTGAGAGTTTGTGTGAGAGTGTGTGGGAATGAGAGTTTGTGTGAGAGTGTGTGGGAATGAGAGTTTGTGTGAGCGAATGTGTGTGAATGAGAGTTTGTGTGAGAGCGTGTGTGAGTGAGAGTTTGAGTGAGCGAGTGTGTGTGAGTGAGAGTTTGTGTGAGTGTGTGTGAGTGAGAGTTTGTGTGAGAGTGTGTGTGAGTGAGAGTTTGTGTGAGAGTGTGTGGGAATGAGAGTTTGTGTGAGCGAGTGTGTGGGAATGAGAGTTTGTGTGAGAGTGTGTGAGAGTTGGAGTGAGCGAGTGTGTGGCAATGAGAGTTTGTGTGAGAGTGTGTGTGAGTGAGAGTTTGTGTGAGCGAGTGTGTGGGAATGAGAGTTTGTGTGTGAGAGTGTGTGTGAGACTGAGAGTTTGTATGAGCGAGTGTGTGTGAGTGAGAGTTTGTGTGAGCGAGTGTGTGGGAATGAGAGTTTGTGTGAGCGAGTGTGTGTGAATGAGAGTTTGTGTGAGAGTGTGTGTGAGTGAGAGTTTGAGTGAGCGAGTGTGTGTGAGTGAGAGTTTGTGTGTGAGAGTGTGTGTGAATGAGAGTTTGTGTGAGCGAGTGTGTGTGAGTGAGAGTTTGTGTGAGAGTGTGTGTGAGTGAGGGTTTGTGTGAGGACACAGGACAACACGACCCAGGGGACAGAGACACAGGACAACACGACCCAGGGGACAGAGAAACAGGACAACACAACCCAGGGGACAGAGACACAGGACAACACGACCCAGGGGACAGAGACACAGGACACCACGACCCAGGGGACAAACCCACAGGACACCACGACCCAGGGGACAGAGAAACAGGACAACACGACCCAGGGGACAGAGAAACAGGACAACACGACCCAGGGGACAGAGAAACAGGACACCACGACCCAGGGGACAGAGACACAGGACAACACGACCCAGGGGACAGAGAAACAGGACAACACGACCCAGGGTACAGAGAAACAGGACACCACGACCCAGGGGACAAACCCACAGGACACCACGACCCAGGGGACAGAGAAACAGGACACCACGACCCAGGGGACAGAGACACAGCACAACACGATCCAGGGGACAAACCCACAGGACACCACGACCCAGGGTACAGAGACACAGGACAAACAGACAGGGGACAAACACAGGACGGATGCATGATCAATTGCACAAAACACTCAGATTGGTACAACTGTGGCTTTATTAGTCAGATGCGTGGCCTCCTACTGCAGCTGGCGAAATGGCTGATCAGAAGGAGGACACGGATATTTATACGGCTCCTTATGGGCGGAGCTAGCCGGCAGGGGCTACCGGCGAACCTGTAGTGCAGGTCCTACCGTACATCCCCTAATACAGGCACAGTGGTTCACTACAAGGACAACACGACCCAGGGGACAGACACGCAGAACATCACAATCCAGGGGACAGACACGCAGAACATCACAACCCAGGGGACAGAGACGCAGAACATCACAACCCAGGGGACAGAGACCCCGGACTTCGGGTCGGTTGATGACATTGACTTTCCGTCACTGCTGTCTCCTACACCATCCACCATCCCAGAGACCATCACCTCGGTTGGGCAGAATAGTGCGGAGGCTTCTGGGACACTATCTGGTGCGCACCACACATCATATCCGGTCCAGCAGGTGGAGGTAGGAGCAGCCGAGGAGCCGGACGGTCGGAGGGCAGGCCGGAGCAAGGAACCAGCTGCCGTTCAGACAGGTCCCGGGCTTCTGGAACATCCAGTTCCAGTGACAGTACAGCTGCAAGCAGGGACCCAGGGATTACAGGAGGAGATGACGGCTGGCTTCCAGCAACTGCAGGGGCAGGTGGAGAAGTCCATCCATGTGCAGGAGCAGGGAGTGGTGCCGGTCATGCGTGCCACCCAGGCCGAAACCGCACGGGTGGCGTCCGCTGTGGAGGCAATGAGGACGACGGTGTCGGACATGGGTCAGCGTGTGCAAGGCCTGGGGCATTCTGTGCAGGCGGGGGCCATGGCCCAGGACAGGGCTGCCCTCTCACAGGCAGCCATGTACCACAGCCAGCTGGAGATTACAGCAGCTCCTCAGTGTGGCCCAGTCACAGCAGGCCATGGCTGAGAGCATGGGCGCCATTGCCCAGGTACGGGCCGGCGTTGCACAGACCCAGAGGGAGGTGGCCCAGTCCCAGAGGGAGGTGGCCCAGTCCCAGAGGGAGGTGGCCCAGTCCCAGAGGGAGGTGGCACAGTCCCAGGGGGAGGTGGCCCAGTCCCAGAGGGAGGTGGCCCAGTCCCAGGGGGAGATGGTCCAGTCCCAGAGGGAGATGCACAGACCCAGAGGGAGATGGCCCAGTCCCCGAGGGAGGTGGCCCAGTCCCAGAGGGAGGTGGCCCAGACCCAGGGGGAGGTGGCCCAGTCCCAGGGAGAGGTGGCCCAGTCCCGGGGGAGGTGGCCCAGTCCCAGAGGGAGATGCCCAGTCCCAGAGGGAGGTGGCCCAGTCCCAGGGGGAGGTGGCCCAGTCCCAGAGGGAGGTGGCCCAGTCTCAGAGGGAGATGCCCAGTCCCAGAGGGAGGTGGCCCCGTCCCAGAGGGAGGTGGCCCAGTCCCAGAGGGAGGTGGCCCAGTCCAAGAGGGAGATGCCCAGTCCCAGAGGGAGATGGCCCAGTCCCAGAGGGAGGTGGCCCAGTCCCAGAGGGAGATGCCCAGTCCCAAAGGGAGGTGGCCCAGTCCCAGAGGGAGATGCCCAGTCCCAGAGGGAGGTGGCCCAGTCCCAGAGGGAGGTGGCCCAGTCCCAGAGGGAGATGCCCAGTCCCATAGGGAGGTGGCCCAGTCCCAGAGGGAGATGCCCAGTCCCAGAGGGAGGTGGCCCAGTCCCAGAGGGAGGTGGCCCAGTCCCAGAGGGAGATGCCCAGTCCCAGAGGGGGTGGCCCAGTCCCAGAGGGAGGTGGCCCAGTCCCAGAGGGAGGTGGCCCAGTCCCAGGGGGAGGTGGCCCAGTCCCAGAGGGAGGTGGCACAGTCCCAGAGGGAGATGGCCCAGTCCCAGAGTGAGGTGGCCCAGTCCCAGAGGGAGGTGGCCCAGTCCCAGAGGGAGGTGGCCCAGTCCCAGAGGGAGATGGCCCAGTCCCAGAGGGAGGTGGCCCAGTCCCAGAGGGAGGTGGCCCAGTCCCAGAGGGAGGTGGCCCAGTCCCAGACGGAGGTGGCCCAGTCCCAGGGGGAGGTGGCCCTGTCCCAGAGGGAGGTGACCCAGTCCCAGGGGGAGATGGTCCAGTCCCAGAGGGAGATGCCTAGACCCAGAGGGAGATGGCCCAGTCCCCGAGGGAGGTGGCCCAGTCCCAGAGGGAGGTGGCCCAGACCCAGGGGGAGGTGGCCCAGTCCCAGGGAGAGGTGGCCCAGTCCCGGGGGAGGTGGCCCAGTCCCAGAGGGAGATGCCCAGTCCCAGAGGGAGGTGGCCCAGTCCCAGGGGGAGGTGGCCCAGTCCCAGAGGGAGGTGGCCCAGTCTCAGAGGGAGATGCCCAGTCCCAGAGGGAGGTGGCCCAGTCCCAGAGGGAGGTGGCCCAGTCCAAGAGGGAGATGCCCAGTCCCAGAGGGAGATGGCCCAGTCCCAGAGGGAGGTGGCCCAGTCCCAGAGGGAGATGCCCAGTCCCAAAGGGAGGTGGCCCAGTCCCAGAGGGAGATGCCCAGTCCCAGAGGGAGATGCCCAGTCCCAGAGGGAGGTGGCCCAGTCCCAGGGGGAGGTGGCCCAGTCCCAGAGGGAGGTGGTCCAGTCCCAGGGGGAGGTGGCCCAGTCCCAGGGGGAGGTGGCCCAGTCCCAGGGGAGGTGGCCCAGTCCCAGAGGGAGATGCCCAGTCCCAGGGGGAGGTGGCCCAGTCCCAGAGGGAGGTGGCCCAGTCCCAGGGGGAGGTGGCCCAGACCCAGAGGGAGATGGCCCAGTCCCAGAGGGAGGTGGCCCAGTCCCAGAGGGAGGTGGCCCAGTCCCAGAGGGAGGTGGCCCAGACCCAGACAGGGATGTCCCACTCCCTATGCTCCATGGCCACTAATGTAGAGACTCTGGTTGATACCAGAGCGGGCATCCAGGATTGGCAGTGCCAGGTGTTGGGGTGCCTCAGGGTTTGGCTCTGCTCGCACCCCCCCTCCCATGGAAAAGCCTGGGGGCCATCGGGCACCCCGAGGGAAGAGGAGGTGCTGGGGCCTGTACCGGTGACCGGTGACCCCCGCAGGGAAGGTGCTGGAACAGTACCGCAACTCAGACTCCCCCCCACTATCCTATCCCTGGTACACCTGGTGGGCAGTGGGCAGAACAGGGTGGCCGTACGCCACCTGAGAAGTCTGTGAAGCAGCCGGGCCCATCCAGGCCTGGCCGCCCCAGGAAACGTGCGCCCACGGGGACTCACGACGCAGGGCAGGGATCACAGCAGCCCGCCTCCACTCCTGTTGTACCATCTGGGGAACCATTTAGACGCAGTGTTGGGGCCCGTAAGGGCAGAAAGTCAGACACCAGTTAAGTTGGCATAGGTGCAGGGCACAGTTTAGTTATAGGGGCGAGGGCACAGACTCGACATAGCTCTTCACATCAAACACCTGTTAACACCGTTGAAAGCTGCCTCTGTGCTCTGTCTGATGGGTTTAGGGGTGGGGCGGTCTGTGATGGTCACTGTGGGTGAGGGATGGTGGACGAGTGAGACCCAGTGGGTCGTCTGTGCAGCTTCCCTACCCTACCCCTCCCCCGAACGTCCCCATCACCCCATCCCCGGTGGTGTGGGGGTGAGTGTGTCGGTGGTGAAGGGCTGTGGTATTGTGATGTCTGTGCCCCTGCCCAGAACACCCCCCCCCCCCCCCCACCCAGTTGGTGAAATGTGTGTGGGCCAAAGCGCCCCGTGCTCACTGGCCCTGTCGATGGCCTAGTGCAGCCTCCCGTGTATGGTCAGCCCCCGTGTCCCGCCCATTGACCCCCACCCCCACATCCTCCTTGTCTGAAACGGCCTGCCCTTGCCCCTCAACCTCCTCCAGTTACCGTTTCCGTTGCCGGTGTCCGTTTCGGGAGCCTGCAGTCCCCCCCACGCCTACTCCTCTCGCAGCCGCCTCAGCCAACATGCCGGTGTCACGATTTCTTATAGGTGGTTAGAACAACGCTGTTTGGGCAGCACGGTGGCCTAGTGGTTAGCACAGCTGCCTCACGGCGCCGAGGTCCCAGGTTCGATCTCGGCTCTGGGTCACTGCCCGTGTGGAGTTTGTACATTCTCTCCGTGTCTGCGTGGGTTTCGCCCCCACAACCCAAAGATGTGCAGAGTAGGTGGATTGGCCATACTAAATTGCCCCTTAATCGGAAAAACAAATAATTGGGTAATCTAAATTTTTTTTAAAAGAACAATGCTGTCGGGAATTCGGCCCATCATGCCCGGAGAATCACTCAGGCCCCGGAGAATCGGTCATCGGGGCACTTAATTCGATTCTCCGAGCCTTGCGGAGGGCGCCATGATTTTGTCGGGTTGTGGGGGTCCGGAGAATCCAACATTAGCGTGAAATTGGTGCGTCAAAGCCAATTTCGGCGTCAGCACCGATTGTCCGGCCGATCGCGTTTCACGATTTGGCCGCGATATCTTGGAGAATCCAGCCCCATATGTGCGTGAGAGTGTGTGTGAGTGTGAATGTGTGTGAGTGACGGTTTGTGTGAGTGAGGCTTTGTGTGAGTGAGGGTTTGTGTGAGAGTGTGTGTGAGTGAGAGTGTGTGAGTGAGGGTTTGTGTGAGTGAGGGTTTGTGTGAGAGAGTGTGTGTGAGTGAGAGTGTGTGTGAGTGAGAGTGTGTGTGTGAGGGTTTGTGAGAGTGTGAGAGTGTGTGTGAGTGAGAGTGTGTGTGAGTGAGGGCTTGTGAGAGTGTGTGTGAGTGAGAGTGTGTGTGAGTGAGGGTTTGTGAGAGCGTGTGTGTGAGTGAGAGTGTGTGTGAGTGAGGGTTTGTGAGAGAGAGTGAGAGTGTGTGTGTGAGGGTTTGTGAGAGTGTGTGTGAGTGAGAGTGTGTGTGAGTGAGAGTGTGTGTGAGTGAGGGTTTGTGTGAGAGTGTGTGTGAGTGAGAATGTGTGTGAGTGAGAATGTGTGTGTGAGGGTGTGTGAGTGAGGGTTTGTGAGAGAGTGTGTGTGAGTGAGAGTGTGTGTGAGTGAGAATGTGTGTGAGTGAGGGTGTGTGAGTGAGGGTTTGTGAGAGAGTGTGTGAGAGTGTGTGTGAGTGAGAATGTGTGTGAGTGAGAGTGTGTGTGAGTGAGGGTGTGTGAGTGAGGGTTTGTGAGAGAGTGTGTGTGAGTGAGAGTGTGTGTGAGTGAGGGTTTGTGAGAGAGTGTGTGTGAGTGAGAGTGTGTGTGAGTGAGGGTTTGTGAGAGAGTGTGTGTGAGTGAGAGTGTGTGTGAGTGAGGGTTTGTGAGAGAGTGTGTGTGAGTGAGAGTGTGTGTGAGTGAGAATGTGTGTGAGTGAGAGTGTGTGTGAGTGAGAATGTGTGTGAGTGAGGGTTTGTGTGAATGAGGGTTTGTGTGAGAGAGTATGTGTGAGTGAGAGTGTGTGTGAGTGAGAGTGTGTGTGAGTGAGAGTGTGTGTGTGAGGGTTTGTGAGAGTGTGAGAGTGTGTGTGAGTGAGAGTGTGTGTGAGTGAGAGTGTGTGTGAGTGAGGGCTTGTGAGAGTGTGTGTGAGTGAGAGTGTGTGTGAGTGAGAGTGTGTGTGAGTGAGGGTTTGTGAGAGCGTGTGTGTGAGTGAGAGTGTGTGTGAGTGAGGGTTTGTGAGAGAGAGGTGAGAGTGTGTGAGTGAGGGTTTGTGAGAGAGTGTGTGAGTGAGAGTGTGTGTGAGTGAGGGTTTGTGAGAGACTGTGAGAGTGTGTGAGTGAGAGCGTGTGTGAGTGAGGGTTTGTGAGAGAGTGTGAGAGTGAGTGAGGGTTTGTGTGAGTGACAGTGTGTGTGAGTGAGGGTTTGTGTGAGTGACAGTGTGTGTGAGTGAGGGTTTGTGAGAGAGTGTGTGTGAGTGAGAGTGTGGGTTTGCGTGAGAGTGTGTGTGAGTGAGAATGTGTGTGAGTGAGAGTGTGTGTGAGTGAGGGTGTGTGAGTGAGGGTTTGTGAGAGAGTGTGTGTGAGTGAGAGTGTGTGTGAGTGAGAATGTGTGTGAGTGAGAGTGTGTGTGAGTGAGGGTGTGTGAGTGAGGGTTTGTGAGAGAGTGTGTGTGAGTGAGAGTGTGTGTGAGAGAGTGTGTGTGAGTGAGAGTGTGTGTGAGTGAGAATGTGTGTGAGTGAGGGTTTGTGAGAGCGTGTGTGTGAGTGAGAGTGTGTGTGAGTGAGGGTTTGTGAGAGAGAGTGAGAGTGTGTGTGTGAGGGTTTGTGAGAGTGTGTGTGAGTGAGAGTGTGTGTGAGTGAGAGTGTGTGTGAGTGAGGGTTTGTGTGAGAGTGTGTGTGAGTGAGAGTGTGTGTGAGTGAGAATGTGTGTGAGTGAGGGTGTGTGAGTGAGGGTTTGTGAGAGAGTGTGTGTGAGTGAGAGTGTGTGTGAGTGAGAATGTGTGTGAGTGAGGGTGTGTGAGTGAGGGTTTGTGAGAGATTGTGTGAGAGTGTGTGTGAGTGAGAATGTGTGTGAGTGAGAGTGTGTGTGAGTGAGGGTGTGTGAGTGAGGGTTTGTGAGAGAGTGTGTGTGAGTGAGAGTGTGTGTGAGTGAGGGTTTGTGAGAGAGTGTGTGTGAGTGAGAGTGTGTGTGAGTGAGGGTTTGTGAGAGAGTGTGTGTGAGTGAGAGTGTGTGTGAGTGAGGGTTTGTGAGAGAGTGTGTGTGAGTGAGAGTGTGTGTGAGTGAGAATGTGTGTGAGTGAGAGTGTGTGTGAGTGAGAATGTGTGTGAGTGAGGGTTTGTGTGAATGAGGGTTTGTGTGAGAGAGTATGTGTGAGTGAGAGTGTGTGTGAGTGAGAGTGTGTGTGAGTGAGAGTGTGTGTGAGGGTTTGTGAGAGTGTGAGAGTGTGTGTGAGTGAGAGTGTGTGTGAGTGAGAGTGTGTGTGAGTGAGGGCTTGTGAGAGTGTGTGTGAGTGAGAGTGTGTGTGAGTGAGAGTGTGTGTGAGTGAGGGTTTGTGAGAGGTGTGTGTGAGTGAGAGTGTGTGTGAGTGAGGGTTTGTGAGAGAGAGTGAGAGTGTGTGAGTGAGGGTTTGTGAGAGAGTGTGTGAGTGAGAGTGTGTGTGAGTGAGGGTTTGTGAGAGACTGTGAGAGTGTGTGAGTGAGAGCGTGTGGGTGAGGGGTTTGTGAGAGAGTGTGAGAGTGAGTGAGGGTTTGTGTGAGTGACAGTGTGTGTGTGAGTGAGGGTTTGTGTGAGGGCAGTGTGTGTGAGTGAGGGTTTGTGCGAGAGTGTGTGTGAGTGAGAGTGTGGGTTTGCGTGAGAGTGTGTGTGAGTGAGGGTGTGTGAGTGAGGGTGTGTGAGAGAGTGTGTGTGAGTGCGAGTGTGTGTGAGTGCGAGTGTGTGTGAGTGCGAGTGTGTGTGAGTGAGGGTTGTGTGAGTGAGGGTGTGTGTGAGAGAGTGTGTGTGAGTGAGAGTGTGTGTGAGAGAGGTGTGTGGGCTGTGTAGTGTGTGTGTAGTGAGAATGTGTGTGAGTGAGAGTGTGTGTGAGTGAGAGTGTGTGTGAGTGAGAGTGTGTGTGAGTGAGGGTGTGTGAGTGAGGGTTTGTGAGAGAGTGTGTGTGAGTGAGAGTGTGTGTGAGTGAGGGTTTGTGAGAGAGTGTGTGTGAGTGAGAGTGTGTGTGAGTGAGAATGTGTGTGAGTGAGAGTGTGCGTGAGTGAGAATGTGTGTGAGTGAGAGTGTGTGTGAGTGAGGGTGTGTGAGTGAGGGTTTGTGAGAGAGTGTGTGTGAGTGAGAGTGTGTGTGAGTGAGGGTTTGTGAGAGAGTGTGTGTGAGTGAGAGTGTGTGTGAGTGAGGGTTTGTGAGAGAGTGTGTGTGAGTGAGAGTGTGTGTGAGTGAGGGTTTGTGAGAGAGTGTGTGTGAGTGAGAGTGTGTGTGAGTGAGAATGTGTGTGAGTGAGAGTGTGTGTGAGTGAGAATGTGTGTGAGTGAGGGTTTGTGTGAGTGAGGGTTTGTGTGAGAGAGTATGTGTGAGTGAGAGTGTGTGTGAGTGAGAGTGTGTGTGAGTGAGAGTGTGTGTGTGAGGGTTTGTGAGAGTGTGAGAGTGTGTGTGAGTGAGAGTGTGTGTGAGTGAGAGTGTGTGTGAGTGAGGGCTTGTGAGAGTGTGTGTGAGTGAGAGTGTGTGTGAGTGAGAGTGTGTGTGAGTGAGGGTTTGTGAGAGCGTGTGTGTGAGTGAGAGTGTGTGTGAGTGAGGGTTTGTGAGAGAGAGTGAGAGTGTGTGAGTGAGGGTTTGTGAGAGAGTGTGTGAGTGAGAGTGTGTGTGAGTGAGGGTTTGTGAGAGACTGTGAGAGTGTGTGAGTGAGAGCGTGTGTGAGTGAGGGTTTGTGAGAGAGTGTGAGAGTGAGTGAGGGTTTGTGTGAGTGACAGTGTGTGTGAGTGAGGGTTTGTGTGAGTGACAGTGTGTGTGAGTGAGGGTTTGTGAGAGAGTGTGTGTGAGTGAGAGTGTGGGTTTGCGTGAGAGTGTGTGTGAGTGAGGGTGTGTGAGTGAGGGTTTGTGAGAGAGTGTGTGTGAGTGAGAGTGTGTGTGAGTGAGAATGTGTGTGAGTGAGAGTGTGTGTGAGTGAGGGTGTGTGAGTGAGGGTTTGTGAGAGAGTGTGTGTGAGTGAGAGTGTGTGTGAGAGAGTGTGTGTGAGTGAGAGTGTGTGTGAGTGAGAATGTGTGTGAGTGAGAGTGTGTGTGAGTGAGAGTGTGTGTGAGTGAGAGTGTGTGTGAGTGAGGGTGTGTGAGTGAGGGTTTGTGAGAGAGTGTGTGTGAGTGAGAGTGTGTGTGAGTGAGGGTTTGTGAGAGAGTGTGTGTGAGTGAGAGTGTGTGTGAGTGAGAATGTGTGTGAGTGAGAATGTGTGTGAGTGAGGGTTTGTGTGAATGAGGGTTTGTGTGAGAGAGTATGTGTGAGTGAGAGTGTGTGTGAGTGAGAGTGTGTGTGAGTGAGAGTGTGTGTGTGAGGGTTTGTGAGAACATAGAACATAGAACATAGAACGATACAGCGCAGTACAGGCCCTTCGGCCCTCGATGTTGCACCGACATGGAAAAAAAAAACTAAAGGCCATCTAACCTACACTATGCCCTTATCATCCATATGCTTATCCAATAAATTTTTAAATGCCCTCAATGTTGGCGAGTTCACTACTGTTGCAGGTAGGGCATTCCACGGCCTCACCACTCTTTGCGTAAAAAACCCACCTCTGACCTCTGTCCTATATCTATTACCCCTCAATTTAAGGCTATGTCCCCTCGTGCTAGCCACCTCCATCCGCGGGAGAAGGCTCTCGCTGTCCACCCTATCTAACCCTCTGATCATTTTGTATGCCTCTATTAAGTCACCTCTTAACCTTCTTCTCTCTAACGAAAACAACCTCAAGTCCATCAGCCTTTCCTCATAAGATTTTCCCTCCATACCAGGCAACATCCTGGTAAATCTCCTCTGCACCCGTTCCAAAGCTTCCACGTCCTTCCTATAATGAGGCGACCAGAACTGTACGCAATACTCCAAATGCGGCCGTACCAGAGTTTGGTACAGCTGCATCATGACCTCATGGCTCCGGAACTCAATCCCTCTACCAATAAAGGCCAACACACCATAGGCCTTCTTCACAACCCTATCAACCTGGGTGGCAACTTTCAGGGATCTATGTACATGGACACCGAGATCCCTCTGCTCATCCACACTACCAAGAATTTTACCATTAGCCAAATATTCCGCATTCCTGTTATTCTTTCCAAAGTGAATCACCTCACACTTCTCCACATTAAACTCCATTTGCCACCTCTCAGCCCAGCTCTGCAGCTTATCTATGTCCCTCTGTAACCTGCAACATCCTTCCGCACTGTCTACAACTCCACCGACTTTAGTGTCGTCTGCAAATTTACTCACCCATCCTTCTGCGCCCTCCTCTAGGTCATTTATAAAAATGACAAACAGCAACGGCCCCAGAACAGATCCTTGTGGTACGCCACTCGTAACTGAACTCCATTCTGAACATTTCCCATCAACTACCACTCTCTGTCTTCTTTCAACTAGCCAATTTCTGATCCACATCTCTAAATCACCCTCAATCCCCAGCCTCCGTATTTTCTGCAATAGCCGACCGTGGGGAACCTTATCAAACGCTTTACTGAAATCCATATACACCACATCAACTGCTCTACCCTCGTCTACCTGTTCAGTCACCTTCTCAAAGAACTCGATAAGGTTTGTGAGGCATGACCTACCCTTCACAAACCATGCTGACTATCCCTAATCATATTATTCCTATCTAGATGATTATAAATCGTATCTTTTATAATCCTCTCCAAGACTTTACCCACCACAGACGTTAGGCTCACCGGCCTATAGTTACCGGGGTTATCTCTACTCCCCTTCTTGAACAAAGGGACCACATTTGCTATCCTCCAGTCCTCTGGCACTATTCCTGTAGCCAATGATGACCTAAAAATCAAAGCCAAAGGCTCAGCAATCTCTTCCCTGGCTTCCCAGAGAATCCTAGGATAAATCCCATCCGGCCCCGGGGACTTATCTATTTTCACCTTGTCCAGAATTGCCAACACTTCTTCCCTACGCAACTCAATGCCATCTATTCTAATAGCCTGGGTCTCAGCATTCTCCTCCTCAATATTATCTTTTTCTTGAGTGAATACTGACGAAAAGTATTCATTTAGTATCTCGCTTATCTCCTCAGCCTCCACACACAACTTCCCACCACTGTCCTTGACTGGCCCTACTCTTACCCTAGTCATTCTTTTATTCCTGACATACCTATAGAAAGCTTTTGGGTTTTCCTTGATCCTACCTGCCAAAGACTTCTCATGTCCCCTCCTTGCTCGTCTCAGCTCTCTCTTTAGATCCTTCCTCGCTTCCCTGTAACTATCAAGCGCCCCAACTGAAACTTCACGCCTCATCTTCACATAGGCCTCCTTCTTCCTCTTAACAAGAGATTCCACTTCTTTGGTAAACCACGGTTCCCTCGCTCGACCCCTTCCTCCCTGCCTGACTGGTACGTACTTATCAAGAACATGCAATAGCTGTTCCTTGAACAAGCTCCACATATCCAGTGTGCCCAACCCTTGCAGCCTACTTCTCCAACCAACACATCCTAAGTCATGTCTAATGGCATCATAATTGCCCTTCCCCCAGCTATAACTCTTGCTCTGCGGGGTATACTTATCCCTTTCCATCACTAACGTAAAGGTCACCGAATTGTGGTCACTGTCTCCAAAGTGTTCACCTACCTCCAGATCTAACACCTGGCCTGGTTCATTACCCAAAACCAAATCCAATGTGGCCTCACCTCTTGTTGGCCTGTCAACATATTGTGTCAGAAAACCCTCCTGCACACATTGTACAAAGAACGACCCATCCAATGTACTCGAACTATATCTTTTCCAGTCAATATTAGGAAAGTTAAAGTCTCCCATAACAACTACCCTGTTACTTTCGCTCTTTTCCAGAATCATCTTCGCCATCCTTTCCTCTACATCTCTAGAACTATTAGGTGGCCTATAGAAAACTCCCAACAGGGTGACCTCTCCTTTCCTGTTTCTAACCTCAGCCCATACTACCTCGGAAGAAGAGTCCCCATCTTGCATCCTTTCTACCACCGTAATACTGTCCTTGACTAGCAGCGCCACACCTCCCCCTCTTTTGCCCCCTTCTCTGACCTTACTAAAGCACCTAAACCCCGGAACCTGCAACAACCATTCCTGTCCCTGCTCTATCCATGTCTCTGAAATGGCCACAACATCGAAGTCCCAGGTACCAACCCATGCTGCCAGTTCCCCTACCTTATTTCGTATACTCCTGGCATTGAAATAGACACACTTCAAACCACAGACCTGAACACTGCCGCCCTCCTGCGAAGTCAAAACTGTGCTCCTGACCTCTCTACTCTCAATCTCTCGCACCCCAAAACTACAATCCAGGTTCCCATGCCCCTGCTGAATTAGTTTAAACCCCCCCAAAGAGTACTAACAAATCTCCCCCCCAGGATATTGGTGCCCCTCAGGTTCAGATGTAGACCATCCTGTCTATAGAGGTCCCACCTTCCCCAGAAAGAGCCCCAGTTATCCAGAAATCTGAATCCCTCCCGCCTGCACCATCCCTGTAGCCACGTGTTTAATTGCTCTCTCTCCCTATTCCTCATCTCACTATCACGTGGCACGGGCAACAACCCAGAGATAACAACTCTGTTTGTTCTCGCTCTGAGCTTCCATCCTAGCTCCCTAAAGGCCTGCCTGACATCCTTGTCCCCTTTCCTACCTATGTCGTTAGTGCCAATGTGGACTACGACTTGGGGCTGCTCCCCCTCCCCCTTAAGGACCCGGAAAACACGATCCGAGACATCACGTACCCTTGCACCTGGGAGGCAACATACCAAACGTGAGTCTCTCTCGCTCCCACAAAATCTCCTATCTGTGCCCCTGACTATTGAGTCCCCAATTACTAATGTTCTACTCCTTTCCCCCCTTCCCTTCTGAGCAACAGGGACAGCCTCCGTGCCAGAGGCCCGTACCCCATGGCTTACCCCTGGTAAGTCGTCCCCCCCACAAGTATCCAAAACGGTATACTTGTTACTCAGGGGAACGACCGCAGGGGGTCCCTGCACTGACTGCTTCTTCCCAGTCCCTCTTACAGTTACCCATCTATCTCCAGTCTTTGGTGTAACTACTTCCCTGAAGCTCCTATCTATGACCCCCTCTGCCTCCCGAATGATCCGAAGTTCATCCAGCTCAAGCTCCAGGTCCCTAACACGGTTTTTGAGGAGCTGGAGTTGGGTGCACTTCCCACAGATGAAATCAGCAGGGACACTGACGGCGTCCCTCACCTCAAACATTCTGCAGGAGGAGCATTGTACTGCCTTCCCTGACATCCCCTCTAGATTAAAAAAAAACAAGAAAAAGAAAAAGAAAGGAAGAGCTTACCTGATATTACCTCAAACCCTGATCCTGCTGAAAGGTAAGCAAATTTAAAGGCACTCACTCACCTTCACGACAGGCCCCTGCTCCCGCTTCCCAACCACCGTGGGGTGGGGGGGTTGGTTAGAGGAGGAGGTAGGGTGGGAAACACTCACAAAGTGTTTCGGGTTTAACTGTCACTTGCCAACAGCCCCTCCACAAACCACCTTCAACTTAGGCTGACCGCACTGCACGTATGCAAATTTCCCCAGAACAGCTGATCAGTAGCTCTGCTCTGCTGCCCTCTGCTGGTTGCTTGCCTTTACTCAAACTCCTTGGGTCTTCTTTGCAGGTTCACCTTCAACTTAGGCTGACCGCACTGCACGTATGCAAATTTCCCCAGAACAGCTGATCAGTAGCTCTGCTCTGCTGCCCTCTCTGGTTGAGAGTGTGAGAGTGTGTGTGAGTGAGAGTGTGTGTGAGTGAGAGTGTCTGTGAGTGAGGGCTTGTGAGAGTGTGTGTGAGTGAGAGTGTGTGTGAGTGAGAGTGTGTGTGAGTGAGGGTTTGTGAGAGCGTGTGTGTGAGTGAGAGTGTGTGTGAGTGAGGGTTTGTGAGAGAGAGTGAGAGTGTGTGAGTGAGAGTTTGTGAGAGAGTGTGTGAGTGAGAGTGTGTGTGAGTGAGGGTTTGTGAGAGACTGTGAGAGTGTGTGAGTGAGAGCGTGTGTGAGTGAGGGTTTGTGAGAGAGTGTGAGAGTGTGTGAGTGAGTGTGTGTGTGAGTGAGGGTTTGTATGAGTGACAGTGTGTGTGAGTGAGGGTTTGTGAGAGAGTGTGAGTGTGTGTGAGTGAGAGAGTGTGTGAGTGAGAGTGTGTGTGAGTGAGGGTTTGTGTGAGAGTGTGTGTGAGTGAGAGTGTGTGTGAGTGAGGGTTTGTGAGAGTGTGTGTGAGTGAGAGTGTGTGAGTGAGGGTTTGTGTGAGTGAGAGTGTGTGTGAGTGAGGGTTTGTGAGAGAGTGTGTGAGTGAGTGTGTGTGAGTGAGAGTGTGTGAGTGAGAGTGTGTGTGAGTGAGAGCGTGTGTGAGTGAGGGTTTGTGTGAGTGAGGGTTTGTGAGAGAGTGTGTGTATGAGTGTGTGTGAGTGAGTGTGTGTGAGTGAGAGTGTGTGAGTGAGAGTGTGTGTGAGTGAGGGTTTGTGTGAGAGTGTGTGTGAGTGAGGGTGTGTGTGAGAGAGTTTGTGTGAGTGAGGGTTTGTGTGTGAGTGAGGGTTTGTGTGTGAGTGAGGGTTTGTGTGAGAGCGTGGGTTTGCGTGAGAGTGTGTGTGAGTGAGTGTGTGTGAGTGAGTATGTGTGAATGTGTGTGAGTGAGGGTTTGTGAGAGAGAGTGAGAGTGTGTGTGAGTGAGAGTTTGTGTGAGTGAGGGTTTGTGTGTGAGTGAGGGTTTGTGTGTGAGTGAGGGTTTGTGTGTGAGTGAGGGTTTGTGTGTGTGAGGGTTTGTGTGAGAGTGTGGGTTTGCGTGAGAGTGTGTGTGAGTGAGTGTGTGTGAGTGAGAGTGTGTGTGAGTGAGAGCGTGTGTGAGTGAGGGTTTGTGTGAGTGAGGGTTTGTGAGAGAGTGTGTGTGTGAGTGTGTGTGAGTGAGTGTGTGTGAGTGAGAGTGTGTGAGTGAGAGTGTGTGTGAGTGAGGGTTTGTGTGAGAGTGTGTGTGAGTGAGGGTGTGTGAGTGAGAGTGTGTGTGAGTGAGAGCGTGTGTGAGTGAGAGCGTGTGTGAGTGAGGGTTTGTGTGAGTGAGGGTTTGTGAGAGAGTGTGTGTGTGAGTGTGTGTGAGTGAGTGTGTGTGAGTGAGAGTGTGTGAGTGAGAGTGTGTGTGAGTGAGGGTTTGTGTGAGAGTGTGTGTGAGTGAGGGTGTGTGTGAAAGAGTTTGTGTGAGTGAGGGTTTGTGTGTGAGTGAGGGTTTGTGTGTGAGTGAGGGTTTGTGTGAGAGTGTGCGTTTGCGTGAGAGTGTGTGTGAGTGAGTGTGTGTGAGTGAGTGTGTGTGAATGTGTGTGAGTGAGGGTTTGTGAGAGAGAGTGAGAGTGTATGTGAGTGAGAGTTTGTGTGAGTGAGGTTTTGTGTGTGAGTGAGGGTTTGTGTGTGAGTGAGGGTTTGTGTGTGAGTGAGGGTTTGTGTGTGTGAGGGTTTGTGTGAGAGTGTGGGTTTGCGTGAGAGTGTGTGTGAGTGAGTGTGTGTGAGTGAGTGTGTGTGAGTGTGTGTGAGTGAGGGTTTGTGAGTGAGTGAGGGTTTGTGTGTGAGTGAGAGTTTGTGTGAGTGAGGGTTTGTGTGTGAGTGAGGGTTTGTGTGTGAGTGAGGGTTTGTGTGTGAGTGAGGGTTTGTGTGTGTGAGGGTTTGTGTGAGAGTGTGGGTTTGCGTGAGAGTGTGTGTGAGTGAGTGTGTGTGAGTGAGTGTGTGTGAGTGTGTGTGAGTGAGGGTTTGTGAGTGAGGGTTTGTGTGAGAGTGTGTGTGAGTGAGGGTTTGGGTGTGAGGGTTTGTGTGTGAGTGAGAGTTTGTGTGTGAGTGAGGGTTTGTGTGTGAGTGAGGGTTTGTGTGAGAGTGTGGGTTTGTGTGAGAGTGTGTGTGAGAGAGTGTGTGTGAGTGTGTGTGAGTGAGTGTGTGTGAGTGAGAGAGTGTGTGTGAGTGTGTGTGAGTGAGGGTTGTGTGAGAGTGTGTGTGAGTGAGGGTGTGTGTGTGAGAGTGTGTGTGAGTGAGGGTGTGTGTGTGTGAGAGTGTGTGTGAGTGAGGGTGTGTGTGAGAGTGTGTGAGTGAGTGTGTGTGAGTGAGTGTGTGTGAGTGTGTGTGAGTGAGGGTGTGTGTGAGAGAGTGTGTGTGAGTGAGTCAGTGAGCTCCATAAGACAGCATCGGACATAAGATGTTCGGTTCATCGAGTCTGCTCCGCCATCAATGACATCATGACTGAGTGAGAGTGTCTGTGAGACTGAGTATGTATATGAGAGACTGATTGTGAGTGAGTGTTTGCATGTGAGCATCTGTGTGTGTTTGTGAATATAATAATAATAATCTTTATTGTCACAAGTTGACTTACATTAACACTGCAATGAGTTACTGTGAAAAGCCCTTAGTTGTCATATTCTGGCACCTGTTTGGGTACACAGAGGGAGAATTCAGAATGTCCAATTCATCTAACAGCACATCTTTCAGGACTTGTGGGAGGAAACCGGAGCACCTGGAGGAAACCCACTCAGACACAGGGAAAACTTGCAGATTCCACACAGACAGTGACCCAAGCCGGGAATCAAACCTGGGACCCTGGCGCTGTGAAGCCACAGTGCTAACCGCTGTGCTACCGTGCTGTTCGAACATTTGTGTATATGACCGCATGTATGTGTGTGTGGATCTGTGTGTGTGCGTGTGAGCGACCATGTGCGTGAGAATATGTGTGTGTGTGAGAGAATGTGTGTGTGAGCGTGTATGTGAGAGAGTGTGTGTGCATGTGAGTGTGTGTGAGATAATGTGTGTGAGTCTGCGTGAGTGTGTGTGTGTAAAGTTTGGTGTGTGTGAGAGTGTGTGTGTGTGAGGGCATGGTCTGGGGAGAATGTGTGCGTGTGAGAGAGAGAGTGTGTGTATTTGTGTGTGCATTTTTATATGTCCTTTATATCACAAGGATTGGAATATAAAGACCTTCCACACACTGGCCAAGTTGTCAGGTTTTTAAAAATTCATTTATGGAATGTGGTTGTCGCTGGTTAGGCCAGCATTATTGCCCATCCCTAGTTGCCCTTCAGAAGGTGGTGGTGAGCTGCCTTCTTGAACCGCTGCAGTCATGAGGTGTAGGTATACCCACTGTGCTTTTAGGGAGGGAGTTCCAGGATGTTGCCCCAGTGACAGTGAAGGAACGGTGACATATTTCCAAGTCAGTGTGCTGAGTGTCTTGGAGGGGAACCTCCAGGTGGTGGGGTTCCCAGGTATCTGCTGCTCTTGTCCTTCTAGATAGTGGTGGCCGTGGGTTTGGAAGGTGCTGTCTAAGGAACCTCGGTGAGTTACTGCAGTGAATCTTGTAGATGGTACACAAGGCTGCCACTGTTCATTGATGGTGGAGAGTTTATATGTTTGTGGAAGGAGGAGCAATCCTGGATTGTGTCGAGCTTCTTGAGTGTTGTTGGAGCTGTACTCATCCAGGCAAGTGGAGAGTATTCCATTACATAGAATCATAGAATTTAGAGTGCAGAAGGAGGCCATTCAGCCCATCTAGTCAGCATCAGCCCTTGGAAAGAGCACCCTACCAAAGCCACACCTCCACCCCATTCCAGTAACCCCACCTAACCTTTTTGGACACTAAGGGCAATTTATTATGGCCAATCCACCTAACCTGCACATCTTTGGACTGTGGGAAGAAGCCAGAGCATCCGGAGGAAACCCACGCACACACGGGGAGAACGTGCAGACTCCGCACAGACAGTGACCCAGCCGGGAACCGAACCTGGGACCCTGGAGCTGTGAAGCAACTGTGATAACCACTGTGGTACCGAGCCACCCTCCATTGTGCTACCGTGCTGCCCTGACTTGTGTCTTGGAGATGGTGGACAGGCTTTGGGGGGGTCAGAAGGTGAGTTACTCACCATAGGATTCCTAGCCTTTGACCTGCCCTGGCAGCCACAGTATTAATATGGCTAGTCCAGTTCAGTTTCTGATCAATGGTAACCCCCAGGATGTTAATTGTGGGGCATTTAACGATGGTAATGCCATTGAGAGTCAACGGCAGATGGTTAGATCCTCTCTTGTAAGAGATGGGCATTGCCTGGCACAAATGTAACTTGCTACTTGTCAGCCCAAGCCTGGATATTGTCCAGGTCTTGCTGCATTTGGACATGGACTACTTCATTATCTCAGGAGTCACGAATGTTTCTGGACATTGTGCAGTCATCCGCAAACATCCCCTCTTCTGACCTTATGATGGACGGCAGGTTATTAATGAAGCAGCTGAAGATGGTTCGGCCCAGGACACTACGCTGAGGAACACCTTCAGTGATGTCCTGGAGCTGGGATGATTGATCTCCAACCAATACAAATATCTTCCTTTGTGTCAGGTATGACTTGAACCAGCGGAGAGTTTTCCCCCTGATTCCCATTGACTCCAGTTTAGCTGGTGCTCCTTGATGCCATACTCAGTCAAATGCTGCCTTGATGTCAAGGGCAGTAACTCTCACCTCCCCTCTGGCATTCAGCTCTATTGTCCATGTTTGAACCAAGGGTGTAATGAGGTCGGGGGCTGAGTGACCCTGGCAGAACCCAGACCGAGCATCTGTGAGCAGGTTATTGCCGAGTAAGTGCTGCTTGATAGCACTGCTGATGACTCCTTCCATCACTTTGCTGATGATGTTGAGTAGACTGATAGGACGGTAACTGGCTGGGTTGGATTTGTCCTGTTTCTTGTGTACAGGACACACCTGGGCAATTTTCCACATTGCCGGGTAGATGCCAGTGTTGTAGATGTACTGGAACAGCTTGGCTAGGGGTGCGGCAAGTTCTGGAGCACAAGTCTTCAGTACTACAGTAGTCCCCCGTTATACCGCGGGTGTTGGGGTCCAAGACAGCCACCCGCGTTGCATCCGAGCCGCGGAAGCCTACGAAAATTTTGAAAGACTGAGAATCGTCCACAAAATGTGTCCTCCCCCTGAGATGATCATTGGGCAGGCTTACCCACTGGTGCCCGGTTTGCCCATTTATCCGGGTACCAACGCGTCCATCTCGCAGGTTGGGAGTCTCCGGTATGGGGGAGTGATGCCGACTCTTGCCGGGAAAGTGTTGTCGCTGGTGCTGGTCACTAGGACTGTGTCTCCTTTGGCGGGAGTCCTGAACTACAGCACAGGAAGGTGACGCTCCGCATCCAGCGGGCATCCTAGGTTGAGGACCACCATTGCAAGGTAGGGTGCTTAACAATCCTGTCTTTCTTGTTCTTAGGCGTTTTTCATCACAACTCCATGGTTTCCGACTTAGACAATGTTGATTGCTTTTTCTGCGCTTTCTAGTCTCAGGCTGGGATGGCTTGGAATTCAGCCTTTTTGGACCAAAACCTCCCAAGTTCCCTTACAGACTAAAGTGTGGGTTGAGCCCACGAAAAAAGTTGGGGTCCATAAGCACCCCCGCCGTATATCGCGAACCGCGGTATTACGAAGCGCGGTATAACGGGGGACTACTGTATTGCCGGAATATTTTCAGCATCCAGTGCCTTCAGCTGTTTCTTAATATCATGTGGAGTGAATCGTATTGGCTGAAGACTGACATATGTGATGCTGGAGACTTTTGGAGGAGACCGAGATGGATCATCCACTCGGCCCTCCTGGCTGAAGATTGTTATGAATGCCTCAGCCTTGTCTTTTACACAGATGTGCTGGGCTCCTCCATCTTTGAGGTGACCTGTGTGGTTGAGAGTGTGAGTGTGTGTAAGTAAGTGTGAGCTTGTGTGTGTTGGAGCATGTGCATAAGAGTGTGTATGTGAGCGTGTGTGTGTGACCGTGTGCATGTGAGAGCGTGCATGTGAGAGGGTGTGTGTTTGAGCATGTGCATGAGAATCTGTGCATGCGAGTGCATGTGTGTGTGAGAGCTTGAGTGTTTCAGCGTGTGTGGGAGGGTGTGCATCTGTGTGTGAGCGTGTACATGAGAGAGTGTATGTGTGTGTGATGGAACCATCAATTCACCAGACACGTGTTTTCCGATATGAATATAGGCTTTAATCTACTTACTACAGAGCCAGCCTGTAACCCGTTGATGAACTCCCAGTGAACTGCAGGCTGACTCTGGACAAGGGTATTTATACTGCAGCACAAGGGGGAGGAGTCGTGGGCGGAGCCATGGGTGGAGCCCTGTACATGCTCCTGAGCATTCCCAGAGCGACTCCCCCTAGTGGTCGGATAACGCTACTGCGCTTACAAAGATACAGTGTGAATTACCATGTTACATTCACCACATTCACCCCCTGCAAAAAAATTACGTCCGGCGGGGGTGGTGGTCTACAACGTCAGTCTGTCCGGTGGTCGAGCTGTCCGCTGTGATCTGTGGAGCACCGGGGTTGCAGCCTCTTGCGGTGGCTGGATGGGTGTTGTGTGCTGGGGTACAATGGCGGACTCCAGGGAGTGTTGTATCTGAGCTTCATACTCTCCTGGTTCGACCGGGGACTGGGGGCGCTGGGGGCTGGCCGGCGCAGGTACGCGGAACTGGTGGAGCGATCTCGGGAGCGCAAGGGGGCGGCAGCATGGGGTGTAGGGTGAGAGGTCATTCTGTGGGGGTAGAGGGGGCGCTGGATCAGGCGGGTGCCAGATCCCAGAAGGATACAGTGTCCTGACGGCCGTCAGGGAACTCGACGAATGTGTACTGGGGGTTGGAGTGGAGCAGGCGCACCTTTTCAACAAGGGGGTCGGTTTTGTGTGCCCTGACGTGTTTCCTCAGAAGTACGGGGCCCGGTGTCCTCAGCCATGCCGGAAGTGAGACCCCCGTGGTAGTGCCCCTGGAAAAAATGAAGAGCCTCTCGTGAGGGGTCTGATTGGTCGCTGTGCATAAGAGGGATCTAATAGCGTGGAGTGCGTCTGGGAGGACTTCCTGCCACTGGGAGACTTGGAGCTTTCTAGACCGGAGGGTCAGTAGGACGGTCTTCCAGACCGTTGCGTTCTCCCTCTCCACCTGCCCGTTCCCCCTGGGGTTGTAGCTGGTAGTCCTGCTCGAGGCAATGCCCTTGTCGAGCAGGTACTGACGCAGCTCGTCGCTCATGAAGGTAAACATTTAAAAAGTAAACGTTCTTGTTAGTTGAGGTGTGTGGCCCTTTGAAATCAATCGCGAGGCGTTCAAAGGGCCTAGAAGCCTTGACCAGGTGGGCCCTGTCTGGTCTATAGAAGTGCGGTTTGCACTCCGCACAGATCGGGCAATCCCTAGTGACGGCTTTTACCTCCTTGTTGGAGAAAGGCAGGTTTCGGGCTCTGATGTAGTGGGCGAGCCGGGTGACCCCCGGGTGGCAGAGGTCATTGTGGATGACTTTCAATTGGTCAATCTGTGCGCTGGCGCATGTCCCGCGGGATAGGGCATCCGGAGGCTCGTTGAGCTTCCCGGGTCGATACTTAATATCGTAATTGTAGATGGAGAGTTTGATCCTCCACCTCAGAATTTTGTCGTTTGTAATTTTGGCCCCTTTGCGAGTTGTCAAACATGAAGGCAACCGATCTTTGGTCGGTGATGAGGGTGAACCTCCTACCTGCGAAGTAGTGCCTCCAGTAACGAATAGCCTCCACAATGGCTTGTGCTTCTTTATCGACTGAGGAGTGTCGGAGTTCTGAAACAGAGAGGATACGGGAGAAAAATGCGACTGGTCTCCCTGCCTGATTTAGTGTGGCTGCAAGAGCTACCTCTGAGGCATCGCTCTGTACCTGGAATGGACTGAATTCATCCACCGCCCGCATGTCTGCTTTGGCGATGTCCTCCTTGATGCAGTTGAAGGCCTGGCGTGCCTCGGCTGACAGGGGAAATCGTGTGGCCCTAAAGAGTGGGCGGGCTTTATCCGCATATTGAGGGACCCACTGGGCGTAGTAGGAGAAGAAGCCCAAGCACCGTTTGAGGGCCTTGGGGCAATGGGGGAGGGGAAGTTCTAAGAGGGGGCGCATACGGTCCGGGTCAGGTAGTGGGCGAGCCGGTACTGGGCGATCTGGTTTACCATGTCTGCAATCCTGGGGAGGGGATACGCATCGAGGAGCATAAATTTATTTATGGTCTGACTATAGTCGACAACCATGCGGAATTTTTCCCTGGTCTTAACGACCACCACCTGAGCTCTCCAGGGTCTATTGCTGGCCTCTATAACCCCCTCACTGAGAAGCCTTTGGACCTCTGATCTGATAAATACCCTATCCTGCAGGCTATACCGCCTGCTACGAGTGGCTACGGGTTTACAGTCCTTTGTGAGATTGGCGAAGAGAGATGGGGGGGGATTCGCAGCGTAGTGAGGCTGCAGATAGTGAGTGGGGGCAGGGGCCCGCCGAAGCTGAGGGTGAGGCTCTTGAGGTTGCATTGGAAGTCTAGGCCTAATTAGAGTGGCACGCAGAGGTCGGGCAAAATGTAGAGTTTGAATTTTGAGTAGCTAGCGCCTCGGATTGTGAGTGTCGCGGCGGTGCGCCCCTGGATCTGGATCGAATGGGAGCCTGAAGCGAGCGAGATAGTTTGCTGCACGGGGAAAACGGGGAGCGAACAGCGTCTTACCAGGTCTGGATGTATGAAGCTCTCAGTGCTCCCGGAGTCGAAGAGGCATGGCGTTTTGTACCCGTTGATTTGGACCTCTGCCATCGAATTTCGCAGATGCTTCGTGCGTGATTGGTCCAGAGTGACTGCGCTGAGTTGCGGGTAGTCGGCGGCTCGATCAGCTGTGCTAGAGTGGCCCCGTGATGACTGCCCTCTTAGTTCATAGTCGTACTCTTCCGATGAGTTGTCCAAGCGCGGAGATGCAGGTCGGGCCCTTGGATCGCACGTAGCGGGCGGCGAGGAAGATGGCGTCCAAGATGGTGGCCCCCATGAGTTGCACGTGGCCGGCTGTGTGGTGGAGGTTTGCCAAGATGGCGGCCCCCATGGATCGCATGTGGCAGGAGGGGGCGGAGTCGGGGCATAGGCCACAGCGTTTCGGGCCCCGCGGGCCTGCGGGTGTGGGGAGCGATTACTTCATGCCGCTGGGGAGTTGGAAGCTTGGGCCCTTTTAGCGAGGCACACTCTTACGTAATGGCCTTTCCACCCGCAGCTGCTGCTGGTCGCGTTGTGGGCCGGGCAGTGCTGCTGCGGGTGCTGGTTCTGGTTCTGGCCGCAGAAATGGCAGGCTGGAGCAGCATGGTGGCTGGCTGGAGCAGCATAGTGGCTGGCTGGAGCAGCATGGTGGCTGGCTGGAGCCGCATAGTGGCTGGCTGGAGCAGCATAGTGGCTGGCTGGAGCAGCATAGTGGCTGGCTGGAGCAGCATAGTGGCTGGCTGGGGCAGCATGGTGGCTGGCTGGAGCAGCATAGTGGCTGGCTGGAGCCGCATAGTGGCTGGCTGGAGCAGCATAGTGGCTGGCTGGAGCAGCATAGTGGCTGGCTGGAGCAGCATAGTGGCTGGCTGGAGCAGCATAGTGACTGGCTGGGGCAGCATGGTGACTGGCTGGGGCAGCATAGTGGCTGGCTGGAGCAGCATAGTGGCAGGCTGGAGCAGTATAGTGGCTGGCTGGAGCAGCATAGTGGCTGGCTGGAGCAGCATAGTGGCTGGCTGGGGCAGCATAGTGGCTGGCTGGAGCAGTATAGTGGCTGGCTGGAGCAGCATAGTGGCAGGCTGGAGCAGCATAGTGGCTGGCTGGAGCAGCATAGTGGCTGGCTGGAGCAGTATAGTGGCTGGCTGGAGCAGCATAGTGGCTGGCTGGAGCAGCATGGTGGCTGGCTGGAGCAGCATAGTGGCTGGCTGGAGCAGTATAGTGGCTGGCTGGGGCAGCATAGTGGCTGGCTGGAGCAGCATAGTGGCTGGCTGGAGCAGTATAGTGGCTGGCTGGAGCAGCATAGTGGCTGGCTGGAGCAGCATGGTGGCTGGCTGGAGCAGCATAGTGGCTGGCTGGGGCAGCATAGTGGCAGGCTGGAGCAGCATAGTGGCTGGCTGGGGCAGCATGGTGGCTGGCTGGAGCAGCATAGTGGCTGGCTGGAGCAGTATAGTGGCTGGCTGGGGCAGCATGGTGGCTGGCTGGAGCAGCATAGTGGCTGGCTGGGGCAGCATAGTGGCTGGCTGGGGCAGCATGGTGGCTGGCTGGAGCAGCATAGTGGCTGGCTGGAGCAGTATAGTGGCTGGCTGGAGCAGTATAGTGGCTGGCTGGGGCAGCATGGTGGCTGGCTGGAGCAGCATAGTGGCTGGCTGGGGCAGCATGGTGGCTGGCTGGAGCAGCATAGTGGCTGGCTGGGGCAGCATAGTGGCTGGCTGGGGCAGCATAGTGGCTGGCTGGGGCAGCATAGTGGCTGGCTGGGGCAGCATAGTGGCTGGCTGGAGCAGCATAGTGGCTGGCTGGAGCAGCATAGTGGCTGGCTGAAGCAGCATGGTGGCTGGCTGGAGCAGCATGGTGGCTGGCTGGAGCAGCATGGTGGCTGACTGGGGCAGCATAGTGGCTGGCTGGGGCAGCATGGTGGCTGGCTGGAGCAGCATGGTGGCTGACTGGGGCAGCATAGTGGCTGGCTGGGGCAGCATAGTGGCAGGCTGGAGCAGCATAGTGGCTGGCTGAAGCAGTATAGTGGCAGGCTGGAGCAGCATAGTGGCTGGCTGAAGCAGCATAGTGGCTGGCTGGAGCAGTATAGTTGCTGGCTGGAGCAGCATAGTGGCTGGCTGGAGCAGCATAGCGTCTGGCTGGAGCAGCATAGTGGCTGGCTGGGGCAGCATAGTGGCTGGCTGGGGCAGCATAGTGGCTGGCTGGAGCAGCATGGTGGCTGGCTGGAGCAGCATAGTGGCTGGCTGGGGCAGCATGGTGGCTGGCTGGAGCAGCATAGTGGCTGGCTGGAGCAGCATAGTGGCTGGCTGGAGCAGCATGGTGGCTGGGCGGCCGCGTAGCACAGGCCTGGGGGAGTCGCTGGTCGGGGGCCCATGATGGGGTCGCGGGGTCCGCGGGGAACAAGTTAAGGCTGAGGAAGGAGACCTCCATCGTGGTCGCAGCTTCCACAGTCGTTTCTAAGTCTTGGGCCCCCTTTTCCAGCAGTCGTTGGCGCACATAATTAGACCTGAGGCCCGCTACAAAAACATCGCGTACAGCAAGTTCTCTGTGTTCAGCCGCGGTAACCGCTTGGTAATTACAGTCATTGGACAAATTATTAAGTTCCCTTAGAAATTCGGTGAGTGATTCTGTAGGCCGCTGGTGGCGAGTCGTGAACACATGGCGTCCGTAAACTTCGTTAATGGGCCTTACATATATCTTATCGAGTATCGCTAGCGCTGCAATATATGAACCGGCCGAGTTTAGTTGCGTAGAGATTCGGTGGCTCACCCTCGCGTGCAGTAGACTCAACTTCTGTTCCTCTGTTGTTTCGGCTGTGCTCGCTTCTGCCAGGTAGGCCTTGAAGCACCGGATCCAGTGGGAGATTTCTTTAGCCTCTGCATCCTGCGGGTCGAGTTCCAGGCATCCAGGCTTGAGGGCCGATTCCATGATCGATCTTGACTGTTCTTAAGTAGATTAAATTGATGGAGCCGTCAATTCACCAGACACGTGTTTTCCGATATTAATATAGGCTTTAATCTACTTACTACAGAGCCAGCCTGTTACCCGTTGATGAACTCTCAGTGAACTGCAGGCTGACTCTGGACAAGGGTATTTATACAGCAGCACAAGGGGAGGAGTTATGGGCGGAGCCAAGGGTGGAGCCCTGTACAAGCTCCTGAGCATTCCCGGAGCTACTCCCCCTAATGGTCGGATAACGCTACTGCGCTTACAAAGATACAGTGTGAATTACCATGTTACATTCACCACAGTGTGAGCATGTGTGTGTGAGCACCTGTGCCTGAGAGCATCTGCATGAGAGTGTATGAGAGCATGTGTGCGTGAGTGCTTGTGTGTGAGCTTGTGTGCGTTTTTGCATGTGTTAGTATGTGTCAGTGCATTAGTGTGTGTCAGAACATAGAACTGCACAGCACAGTACAGGCCCTTCGGCCCACGATGTTGCACCGACCGTTTATCCTAATCTAAGATCAACCTAACCGACGCCCCTTGGAGTTACTGCTGTCCATGTGCCTGTCCAAGAGTCGTTTAATCACTCTACCACCTCTGCTGGCAATGCATTCCACACACCCACCACTCTCTGTGTAAAGAACCGACCTCTGACATCTCCCCTATACCTTCCTCCAATCACCTTAAATTATGTCCTCTCGTGACAGCCATTTCCGCCCTGGGGAAAAGTCTCTGGCTATCCACTCTATCCATGCCTCTCATCACCTTGTACACCTCTATCAAGTCACCTCTCTGCCTTCTACGCTCCAGTGAGAAAAGCCCGAGCTCCCTCAACCTTTCTTCAGAAGACATGCCCTCCAGTCCAGGCAGCATCCTGATAAATCTCCTCTGTACCCTCTCCAAAGCGTCCACATCCTTCCTATAATGAGGTGACCAGAACTGAACACAATATTCCAAATGTGGTCTAACTAGGGTTTTATAAAGCTGCAGCAAAACCTTGTGGCTCTTAAACTCAATCCCCCTGTTAATGAAAGCCAACACATCATATGCCTTCTTAGCAACCCTATCAACCTAGGTGGCAACTTTGAGGGATCTATGTACGTGGACCCCAAGATCCCTCTGTTCCTCCAGATTTCCAAGAATCCTGCCTTTAACCCTGTATTCAGCATTCAAATTCGACCTTCCAAAATGAATCACTTCACATTTATCTAGGTTGAACTCCATCTGCCACTTCTAATCCAGCCCTCCATCCTGTCAATGTCCTGCTGTAACCTGCAACAACCCTCAACACTATCTACAACTCCCCCAACCTTCGTGTCATCGGCAGACTTACTAACCCACCCTTCCACTTCCTCATCCAAGTCATTTATAAAAACCACAAAGAGCAGAGGACGCAGAACAGATCCTTGCGGGACACCACTGATCACCGACCTCCAGGCAGAATACTTTCCATCCACTACCACTCGCTGTCTTCTTTCAGCCAGCCAATTCTGTATCCTGACAGACAAATTGCCCTGTATCCCATGCCCCCTAACTTTCTGAATGAGCCTACCATGGGGAACCTTATCAAATGCCTTACAAAAATCCATATACACCACATCCACTGCCCGACCTTCAGCAATGTGTCTCGTTACATCCTCAAAGAATTCAATGAGGCTTGGGAGGTATGACCTGCCCCTCAGAAAGCCATGCTGACTACCTTTAATCAAACTATGTTTTTCTAAATAATCATGAATCCTATCTCTCAGAATCCTTTCCAATATTTTGCTCACCACAGACGTAAGACTCATGGGTCTGTAATTCCTAGGGATTTCCCTTCTCTCTTTCTTGAACAGGGGAACAACATTAGCCTCCCTCCAATCATCCGGTACTACTCCAGTGGAGAGTGAGGACGCAAAGATCATCGCCAACAGCGCAGCAATCTCCTCCCTCACTTCCCGTAGTAATCTTGGGTATATCCCGCCAGGCCCAGGGGGCTTATCTATCCTGATGCTTTTCAAAATTTCCAGAACAACCTCCTTCTTAATATCAACCTGTTCAAGTCTATTAACCTGGTTCACGCTGTTCTCATGGGCAACAAGGCCCCTCTCTCTAGTGAATACTGAAGCAAAATATTCATTTAGGGCCTCCCCCATCTCCTCAGGCCCTAGGCACAAGTTCCCTCCACTATCCCTGATCAACCCTACTCTCACTCTGATCATCCTCTTATTTCTCACGTAAGTGTAGAACGCCTTGGGGTTTTCCCTAATCCCGCCAGGGCTTTTTCATGCCCCCTTCTAACTCTCCTCAGTCCATTTTGAGTTCCTTCCTGGCTACCTTGTAACCCTCTAGAGCCCAGTCAGATCCTTGCTTCCTCAACCTTAAGTAAGCTTCCTTCTTCCTCTCGACTAGAAGCTCCACTTCTCTTGTCATCCACGGCTCCTTCACCTTACCATTTCTTCCTCGTCTCAGTGGGACAAAACAACTCCACAGCAAGTGCTCCTTAAACAATCCCCACGTTACTGTTTGGCATTTCCCCAAAAACAATTGTTCCCACTTTATGCTCCTCACCTCCTGTCTAATAGCAGTATAATTTCCCCTCCCCCAGTTAAATACCTTCCCAGAAGGTAGGTCAGTTCCTATCCCTCTCCATGGCTGTGGTAAAGGTCAAGGAGTTGTGGTCAATGTCACCGAAATGCCCTCCCACCGAGACATGACACCTGGCCTGGTTCGTTGCCGAGCACTAAGTCCAATATGGCCTCCCTCCTAATCGGCCTATCTACGTATTGAGTCAGGAATCCTTCCTGTGCACACCTGACAAAATCTGCTCCATCCAAACCATTTGTACTAAGGAGGTTCCAGTCAATATTAGGGAAGTTGAAGTGACCCATGACAACAACTCTGTTACTTCTGCACTTTTCTAAGATCTGCTGCCCAATCTGCTCCTCTATCTCTCTGCTGCTATTGGGGGTCTATAGAAAACTCCGAATGAAGTGACTGCTCCTTTCTTGTTTCTAACTTCCACTCATACTGACTCAGTAGACAAACCCTCCTCAACTACCTCCTTTTCTGCAGCTGTGATGCACTCCCTAATTAACAGTGCCACTCCCCCTCCTCTTTCACCTCCCTCCCTATTCTTCTGAAAACATCTAAACCTCTGGAACATCTAACAACCATTCCTGCCCCTGTGAAATCTACGTCTCCGTAATGGCCACAGCATCGTAGTTCCAAGTACTGATTCACGCTCTAAGTTCAGCTCCCTTATTCCTGACACTCCTTGCATTGAAACTGACACACTTTAACCCATTCCACTGAGTGCAACTTTGCCCTATGAACTGTCTATCCTTCCTCACAGACTTGCTGCATACTATTTCTGCCTGTGCAACAGCTACCCTATCCTCTGATCCACAGCTCTGGTTCCCACCTCCCCTGCCAAACTAGTTTAAACCTTCCCGAAGTGCTCTAGCAAACCTCCCACCCAGGATATTGGTGCCCCTCCAGTTTAGGTGCAATCTGTCCTCCATGTACAGGTCCCACCTTCCCCAGAAGATATCCCAATGATCCACATATCTGAAGCCTTCTCTCCTGCACCAGCTCTGTAGCTGCATGTCCAGCTACACTTGCTCTCTGTTCCTTGCCTCACTTGCACGTGGCACCGGTAGCAATCCTGAGATCACTACTCTGCTTGTCCTGCTCTTTAGCTTCCAACCTAACTCCCAAAAATCACTTTTTAGATCCTCATCCCTTTTCTTCGCTATGTCATTGGTGCCTATGTGCACCATGACTTCTGGTTGCTCCCCCTCTCCCTTAAGAATCCTGTAGACTTGATCCGAGACATTCCTGGCCCTGGCACCCAGGAGGCAACATACCTTCTGGGATTCTCGTTTGCGACCACAGAATCTCCTATCCTTTCCCCTAACCATTGAGTCTCCTATCAGTATTGCTTTTCTATTCTCCCCCCTCCCCTTCTGAGCCACAGAGCCAGACTCAGTGCCAGAGACCTGGCCGCTGGGGCCTTCCCCCGGTAGGTCATCCCCCCAACAGCATCCAAAACGCTATACTTGTTTTGAAGGGGAACAGCCACGAGGGATCCCTGCACTGTCTGCTCGTTTGTTTTCTTTCCCCTGACTGTAACTCAGCTACTCTTGTCCTGCACCTTGGGTGTGGTTACCTCCCTGTAACTCTTGTCTATTACCCCCTCTGCCTCCTGGATGATCCAAAGTTCATCCAGTTCCAGCTCCAGTTCCCTAACACGGTTTCTGAGGAGCTGGAGTTGGGTGCACTTCCCGCAGGATTAGTCAGCGGGGACACCGATGGTATCCCTCACGACCCACATCCTACAGGAGGAGCATGCAACTGCCCTAGCCTCCATCCCCTCTGATCTGAATTCAATTGGTTTGTGTGCTGTGTGTGTGTTTGTATGTGCGTCTGTATGTGGTTTGTGTGTATGTGCATTTGTGTGTATTTATATGTGTGTTTGTGTGTATTTCGAAGTCCTTTAGATCTAGAGGATTAGAATATAAAGATTTTCCAGAGATTGGCCAAGTTGTCTGGTGACCTGTGGCAGCCATGTCAAGCCACTGTCTGCTTGCTTTCGGAAGTTCTCTGGAAGGCGTTAAATATATTATTGACAGGATTAATTTTCCGCGCACACCTGTGACAAAGCCATGGCAGGGTGAGCACCCCCGTTCCTGAGTGTAAGCGTGAGAGTTGACGTGGGATTGGGGTGACATATAAACAAGACTGGGCAAAGGACAGCATGTTCCCTTCCCTAAAGGGGAAGCAGTTATAGATGGTCAAGGTAACCCCAGTATGCTTTCAGTGAGACCCACCATCGGAGCAAGAGAGAACTCTTCGAGTAAATTAGCGTTGGGGCTGTGGTTCATCAGGGTGATCCCACTCTGCTCGGACTAGCTGACGGTGCTCCTGAGGGATAGGCATCTTATTGACATTGAGGTGGTTACGCATGGCTCTAACCAATGACTCCTCTCTCCCCAGGTCCATGTACCTCACCAGGAGACGGGGGACCCCACTGCTCGGGACTGGCACTGGGAGATGCTGGCCAAGTGGATCAGTTACAGAGGCTGTGTGAACACTTTCCTTCAGAATCAAGTCCACACCATCCTGCTTCTGGGATTGAATGAGTCCTGAGCCCTGCAGCTTGGGGCAATTGATATTGCTGCTATCAGACTGTGCGAAACATTGCACAGCTTTAAGATGTAATTTATAGCTTAATTTCCACTTAAGGGTGGTTTCACCCTCGCTGCTCTTTCAGTGCTACCTCCTACATAGCAATCCCCCCTCTACCTCACCACCAAGGATCCATCCTTGGCTGTCCATTTGTATTGCACATTTAAACCCCACCCCCAGTGGCTAACTTCGGGGTGGCGTTTCTGTATAGGACTGAAAATTTCGGCCTAATTAATTTGCACATGTGCACTATGTTAAATTTAAATAACACTCAATAAATGAGTCAGACACTATTTTCCCCTTCATGAAGCCATGCTGACTCTGCTTGGTTCATGCTGCACCAGCTGCTGATCCCGGCGCAAACTGTGCGCCGCGGGATCCGTGCGTGCGCAGTGGCGCCGGCACCAATGCGCGCATGTGCGGTGGCCTCCTGCAACGCACCAGCCCCGACGCAACATGGCGCAGGGGTACAGGGTGCGTAGGAAATGAGGCCGGGGGACAGGGAGGCCGGCCCGCAGACCAGGCTGCCTTGGAGGCCCCCCCACTCCCCGGGGTCGGAGGCCCCCCCAACCCCCCCCCCTCCCTCCCCCCCTCCCTCCACCCCCGCCCCCCCCCTCCCCCTCCCCCCCCTCCCCCCCTCCCCCCGCCCCCCCTCCCCCCCTCCCTCCCCCCTCCCTCCCCCCCCTCCCCCCCTCCCCCCTCCCCCCTCCCCCCCCTCCCCCCCCCACCCTTCCCCCTCCCCCCCCCCCCCCCCCCCCCACAGGCCGACACCCGACCCTTGCATGCAGAGTTCCAGCCAGCTGCGAGCAGGTGTGGACGGCGCCAGCGGGGTTCAGCGTTTTAACTGCGGCTGCTCGGCCCAGAATATTTCCCAAAATTACATTTCCCTAACCCATTTTAGTCAGCTGCACTGGATATCTTTATGCACTTTTAACAAATAAAATAAAATTTGTATTAGAGAAGTTGCAGTTCTTTGGGATTCCGGACAAGACCTGGCCGTATTACAGACTGATCCCAAATCCTGGTCTTCGGACAGAGGATTAAAGAGATAGGGAGGTTGTAGGAGCTGGAAGAGATGAATGGAAGAGGCACTGTCAGAGGATCAGTACTGAGGGAGTGCTGCGCTGTCAGAGGGTCAGTACTGAGGGAGTGCTGCACTGCCAGAGGGTCAGTACTGTGGAAGTGCTGCACTGTCAGAGGGTCAGTACTGAGGGAGTGCTGCACTGTCAGAGGGTCAGTACTGAGGGAGTGCTGCACTGTCAGAGGGTCAGTACTGAGGGAGTGCTGCACTGTCAGAGGGTCAGTACTGAGGGAGTGCTGCACTGTCAGAGGGTCAGTGCTGAGGGAGTGCTGCACTGTCAGAGGGTCAGTGCTGAGGGAGTGCTGCCCTGTCAGAGGGTCAGTACTGATGGAGTGCTGCACTGTCAGAGGGTCAGTACTGAGGGAGCGCCGCACTGTCAGAGGGTCAGTACTGAGGGAGTGCTGCACTGTCAGAGGGTCAGTACAGAGGGAGTGCTGCACTGTCAGAGGGTCAGCACTGAGGGAGAGCTGCACTATCAGAGGGTCAGTACTGAGGGAATGCTGCACTGTCAGAGGGTCAGTATTCAGGGAGTGCTGCACTGTCAGAGGGTCAGTACTGAGGGAGTGCTGCACTGTCAGAGGGTCAGTACTGAGGGAGTGCTGCACTGTCAGAGGGTCAGTGCTGAGGGAGTGCTGCACTGTCAAAGGGTCAGTACTGAGGGAGTGCTGCACTGTCAGAGGGTCAGCACTGAGGGAGTGCTGCACTGTCAGAGGGTCAGTACTGAGGGAGTGCTGCACTGTCAGAGGGTCAGTACTGAGGGAGTGCTGCACTGTCAGAGGGTCAGTACTGAGGGGGATATGTACTGTCAGAGGGTCAGTACTGAGGGAATACTGCACTGTCAGAGCGTCAGTACTGAGGGAGTGCTGCACTGTCAGAGGGTCAGTGCTGAGGGAGTGCTGCACTGTCAAAGGGTCAGTACTGAGGGAGTGCTGCACTGTCAGAGGGTCAGTACTGAGGAAGTGCTGCACTGTCAGAGGGTCAGTACTGAGGGAGTGCTGCATTGTCAGAGGGTCAGTACTGAGGGAGTGCTGCACTGTCAGAGTGTCAGTACTGAGGGAGTGCTGCACTGTCAGAGGGACAGTACTGAGGGAGTGCTGCACTGTCAGAGGGTCAGTACTGAGGGAATGCTGCACTGTCAGAGAGTCAGTACTGAGGGAGTGCTGCACTGTCAGAGGGTCAGTACTGAGGGAGTGCTGCATTGTCAGAGGGTCAGTACTGAGGGAATGCTGCACTGTCAGAGTGTCAGTACTGAGGGAGTGCTGCACTGTCAGAGTGTCAGTACTGAGGGAGTGCTGCACTGTCAGAGGGTCAGTACTGAGGGAGTGCTGCATTGTCAGAGGGTCAGTACTGAGGGAATGCTGCACTGTCAGAGTGTCAGTACTGAGGGAGTGCTGCACTGTCAGAGTGTCAGTACTGAGGGAGTGCTGCACTGTCAGCGGGACAGTACTGAGGGAGTGTAAGTAGTGTCAGACTGTCAGAGGGTCAGTATTCAGGGAGTGCTGTACTGTCAGAGGGTCAGTACTAAGGGAGAGCTGCACTGTCAGAGGGTCAGTACTGAGGGAGTGCTGCGCTGTCAGAGAGTCAGTACTGATGGAGTGCTGCACTGTCAGAGGGTCAGTACTGAGGGAGTGCTGCATTGTCAGAGGGTCAGTACTGAGGGAGTGCTGCACTGTCAGAGTGTCAGTACTGAGGGAGTGCTGCACTGTCAGAGGGTCAGTACTGAGGGAGTGCTGCACTGTCAAAGGGTCAGTACTGATGGAGTGCTGCACTGTCAGAGGGTCAGTACTGAGGAAGTGCTGCACTGTCAGAGGGTCATTACTGAGGGAGTGCTGCATTGTCAGAGGGTCAGTACTGAGGGAGTGCTGCACTGTCAGAGTGTCAGTACTGAGGGAGTGCTGCACTGTCAGAGGGACAGTACTGAGGGAGTGCTCCACTGTCAGAGGGTCAGTACTGAGGGAGTGCTGCACTGTCAGGGGGTCAGTACTGAGGGACTGCTGCACCATCAGAGGGTCAGTACTGAGGGAGTGCTGCACTGTCAGAGGGTCAGTACTGAGGGAGCACCGCCCTGTCGGAGAGTCAGAGGGTCAGTACTGAGGGAGTGCTGCACTGTCAGAGCGTCAGTACTGAGGGAGTGCTGCACTGTCAGAGGGTCAGTACTGAGGAAGTGCTACACTGTCAGAGGGTCAGTACTGAGGGAGTGCTGCACTGTCAGAGGGTCAGTACTGAGGGAGTGCTGCATTGTCAGAGGGTCAGTACTGAGGGAATGCTGCACTGTCAGAGTGTCAGTACTGAGGGAGTGCTGCACTGTCAGAGTGTCAGTACTGAGGGAGTGCTGCACTGTCAGAGGGTCAGTACTGAGGGAGTGCTGCACTGTCAGAGGGTCAGTACTGAGGGAGTGCTGCACTGTCAGAGTGTCAGTGCTGAGGGAGTGCTGCACTGTCAAAGGGTCAGTACTGAGGGAGTGCTGCACTGTCAGAGGGTCAGCACTGAGGGAGTGCTGCACTGTCAGAGGGTCAGTACTGAGGGAGTGCTGCACTGTCAGAGGGTCAGTACTGAGGGAGTGCTGCACTGTCAGAGGGTCAGTACTGAGGGGATATGTACTGTCAGAGGGTCAGTACTGAGAGAATACTGCACTGTCAGAGCGTCAGTACTGAGGGAGTGCTGCACTGTCAGAGGGTCAGTGCTGAGGGAGTGCTGCACTGTCAAAGGGTCAGTACTGAGGGAGTGCTGCACTGTCAGAGGGTCAGTACTGAGGAAGTGCTGCACTGTCAGAGGGTCAGTACTGAGGGAGTGCTGCATTGTCAGAGGGTCAGTACTGAGGGAGTGCTGCACTGTCAGAGTGTCAGTACTGAGGGAGTGCTGCACTGTCAGAGGGACAGTACTGAGGGAGTGCTGCACTGTCAGAGGGTCAGTACTGAGGGAAGTGCTGCACTGTCAGAGAGTCAGTACTGAGGGAGTGCTGCACTGTCAGAGGGTCAGTACTGAGGGAGTGCTGCATTGTCAGAGGGTCAGTACTGAGGGAATGCTGCACTGTCAGAGGGTCAGTACTGAGGGAGTGCTGCACTGTCAGAGTGTCAGTACTGAGGGAGTGCTGCACTGTCAGAGGGTCAGTACTGAGGGAGTGCTGCATTGTCAGAGGGTCAGTACTGAGGGAATGCTGCACTGTCAGAGTGTCAGTACTGAGGGAGTGCTGCACTGTCAGAGTGTCAGTACTGAGGGAGTGCTGCACTGTCAGCGGGACAGTACTGAGGGAGTGTAAGTAGTGTCAGACTGTCAGAGGGTCAGTATTCAGGGAGTGCTGTACTGTCAGAGGGTCAGTACTAAGGGAGAGCTGCACTGTCAGAGGGTCAGTACTGAGGGAGTGCTGCGCTGTCAGAGAGTCAGTACTGATGGAGTGCTGCACTGTCAGAGGGTCAGTACTGAGGGAGTGCTGCATTGTCAGAGGGTCAGTACTGAGGGAGTGCTGCACTGTCAGAGTGTCAGTACTGAGGGAGTGCTGCACTGTCAGAGGGTCAGTACTGAGGGAGTGCTGCACTGTCAAAGGGTCAGTACTGATGGAGTGCTGCACTGTCAGAGGGTCAGTACTGAGGAAGTGCTGCACTGTCAGAGGGTCATTACTGAGGGAGTGCTGCATTGTCAGAGGGTCAGTACTGAGGGAGTGCTGCACTGTCAGAGTGTCAGTACTGAGGGAGTGCTGCACTGTCAGAGGGACAGTACTGAGGGAGTGCTCCACTGTCAGAGGGTCAGTACTGAGGGAGTGCTGCACTGTCAGGGGGTCAGTACTGAGGGACTGCTGCACCATCAGAGGGTCAGTACTGAGGGAGTGCTGCACTGTCAGAGGGTCAGTACTGAGGGAGCACCGCCCTGTCGGAGAGTCAGAGGGTCAGTACTGAGGGAGTACTGCACTGTCAGAGCGTCAGTACTGAGGGAGTGCTGCACTGTCAGAGGGTCAGTACTGAGGAAGTGCTACACTGTCAGAGGGTCAGTACTGAGGGAGTGCTGCACTGTCAGAGGGTCAGTACTGAGGGAGTGCTGCATTGTCAGAGGGTCAGTACTGAGGGAATGCTGCACTGTCAGAGTGTCAGTACTGAGGGAGTGCTGCACTGTCAGAGTGTCAGTACTGAGGGAGTGCTGCACTGTCAGAGGGTCAGTACTGAGGGAGTGCTGCACTGTCAGAGGGTCAGTACTGAGGGAGTGCTGCACTGTCAGAGTGTCAGTACTGAGGGAGTGCTGCACTGTCAGCGGGACAGTACTGAGGGAGTGCCGCACTGTCAGAGGGTCAGTACTGAGGGAGTGCTGCATTGTCAGAGGGTCAGTACTGAGGGAGTGCTGCACTGTCAGAGTGTCAGTACTGAGGGAGTGCTGCACTGTCAGAGTGTCAGTACTGAGGGAGTGCTGCACTGTCAGAGGGTCAGTACTGAGGGAGTGCTGCACTGTCAAAGGGTCAGTACTGATGGAGTGCTGCACTGTCAGAGGGTCAGTACTGAGGGAGTGCTGCACTGTCAGAGGGTCAGTACTGAGGGGGATATGTACTGTCAGAGGGTCAGTACTGAGGGAGTACTGCACTGTCAGAGCATCAGTACTGAGGGAGTGCTGCACTGTCAGAGGGTCAGTACTGAGGAAGTGCTGCACTGTCAGAGGGTCAGAACTGAGGGAGTGCTGCATTGTCAGAGGGTCAGTACTGAGGGAGTGCTGCACTGTCAGAGTGTCAGTACTGAGGGAGTGCTGCACTGTCAGAGGGTCAGTACTGAGGGAGTGCTGCACTGTCAGAGGGTCAGTACTGAGGGAGTGCTGCACTGTCAGAGGGTCAGTATTGATGGAGTGCTGCACTGTCAGAGGGTCAGGACTGAGGGAGTGCTGCACTGTCAGAGGGTCAGTACTGAGGGAGTGCTGCACTGTCAGAGGGTCAGTACTGAGGGGGATATGTACTGTCAGACGGTCAGTACTGAGGGAGTACTGCACTGTCAGAGCGTCAGTACTGAGGGAGTGCTGCACTGTCAGAGGGTCAGTACTGAGGAAGTGCTGCACTGTCAGAGGGTCAGTACTGAGGGAGTGCTGCACTGTCAGAGGGTCAGTACAGAGGGAGTGCTGCACTGTCAGAGGGTCAGCACTGAGGGAGAGCTGCACTATCAGAGGGTCAGTACTGAGGGAATGCTGCACTGTCAGAGGTCAGTATTCAGGAATTCAGGGAGTGCTGCACTGTCAGAGTGTAGTACTGCGGGAGTCTGCACTTTCAGAGTGTCAGATACTGAGGGAGTGCTGCACACTGTCAGAGGTTCTGCTGAGGGAGTGCTCACTGTTCAAAGGGTCAGTACTGAGGGAGTGGCTGCACTGTCATAGGGTCAGCACTGAGGGATGTGCTGCACTGTCAGAGGGTCAGTACTGAGGGAGTGCTGCCTGTCAGAGGGTGCAGTACTGATGTAGCTGCCGTCAGAGGGTCAGTACTTGAGGGTTGCTGCAGGTCGATGGGTCATACTGGGGAGTTCTGACTGTCCAGGAGAGTCAGTACTGAGGGAGTGCTGCACTGTCAGAGGATCAGTACTGAGTGAGTGCTGTACTGTCAGAGGGTCAGTACTAAGGGAGAGCTGCACTGTCAGAGGGTCAGTACTGAGGGAGTGCTGCGCTGTCAGAGAGTCAGTACTGATGGAGTGTTGCACTGTCAGAGGGTCAGTACTGAGGGAGTGCTGCATTGTCAGAGGGTCAGTACTGAGGGAGTGCTGCACTGTCAGAGTGTCAGTACTGAGGGAGTGCTGCACTGTCAGAGGGTCAGTACTGAGGGAGTGCTGCACTGTCAGAGGGTCAGTACTGAGGGAGTGCTGCACTGTCAGAGGGTCAGTACTGAGGGAGTGCTGCACCGTCAGAGGGTCAGTACTGAGGGAGTGCTGCTCTGTCAGAGGGTCAGTACTGAGGGAGTGCTGCACTGTCAGAGGATCAGTACTGAGGGAGTGCTGCACTGTCAGAAGGTCAGTACTGAGGGAGTGCTGCACTGTCAGAGGGTCAGTACTGAGGGAGCGCTGCACTGTCAGAGGATCAGTACTGAGGGAGTGCTGTACTGTCAGAGGGTCAGTACTGAGGGAGAGCTGCACTGTCAGAGGGTCAGTACTGAGGGAGTGCTGCGCTGTCAGAGGGTCAGTACTGAGGGAGTGCTGCACTGTCAGAGGGTCAGTACTGAGGGAGTGCTGCATTGTCAGAGTGTCAGTACTGAGGGAGTGCTGCACTGTCAGAGGGTCAGTACTGAGGGAGTGCTGAGTGCTGCACTGTCAGAGGGTCAGTACTGAGGGAGTGCTGCACTGTCAGAGGGTCAGTACTGAGGGAGTGCTGTACTGTCAGAGGGTCAGTACTGAGGGAGTGCTGAACTGTCAGAGGGTCAGTACTGAGGGAGCACTGCACTGTCAGAGGGTCAGTACTGAGGGAGAGCTGCACTGTCAGATGGTCAGCAGTGTTGGATGATCAGTACTTACTGTGGGAGGGCTGCAGTGTCAGAGGGTCAGTACTGAGGGGGTGCTGCACTGTCAGAGGGTCAGTACTGAGGGAGGGTCCCACGTCAGAGGGTCAGTACTGAGGGAGCGTAGCACTGTTGGATGATCAGTACTTACTGTGGGAGGGCTGCACTGTCAGAGGGTCAGTACTGAGGGAGTGCTGCACTGTCAGAGGGTCAGTACTGAGGGAGCGCTGCACTGTCAGAGGGTCAGTACTGAGGGAGTGCTGTACTGTCAGAGGGTCAGTACTAAGGGAGAGCTGCACTGTCAGAGGGTCAGTACTGAGGGTGTGCTGCGCTGTCAGAGGGTCAGTACTGAGGGAGTGCTGCACTGTCAGAGGGCCAGTACTGAGGGAGTGCTGCACTGTCAGAGGGTCAGTACTGAGGTTGTGCTGCCCTGTCAGAGGGTTAGTACTGAGGGAGTGCTGTACTGTCAGAGCGTCAGTACTGAGGGAGTGCTGCACTGTCGGAGGGTCAGTACTGAGGGAGCGCTGCACTGTCGGAGGATCAATACTGAGGGAGTGCTGCTCTGTCAGAGGGTCAGTACTGAGGGAGTGCTGCACTGTCAGAGGATCAGTACTGAGGGAGTGCTGCACTGTCAGAGGGTCAGTACTGAGGGAGTGCTGCGCTGTCAGAGGGCCAGTACTGAGGGAGTGCTGCACTGTCAGAGGGTCAGCAGTGAGGGAGAGTCCCACGTCAGAGGGTCAGTACTGAGGGAGCGCTGCACTGTCAGAGGGTCAGTTCTGAGGGAGCGCTGCACTGTCAGAGGGTCAGCAGTGAGGGAGAGTACCACGTCAGAGGGTCAGTACTGAGGGAGCGCTGCACTGTCAGAGAGTCAGTTCTGAGTGAGCGCTGCACTGTCAGAGGGTCAGTACTGAGGGAGCACTGCACTGTGAGAGGGTCAGTACTGAGGGAGTGCTGCACTGTCAGAGAGTCAGTACTGAGGGAGCACTGCACTGTCAGAGGGTCAGTACTGAGGGAGTGCTGCACTGTCAGAGGGTCAGTACTGAGGGTGTGCTGCACTGTCAGAGGGTCAGTACTGAGGGAGTGCTGCACTGTCAGAGGGTCAGTACTCAGGGCGTGCTGCACAGTCAGCGGGTCAGCACTGAGGGAGTGCTGCACTGTCAGAGGGTCAGTACTGAGGGAGTGCTGCCCTGTCAGAGGGTCAGTACTGAGGGAGTGCTGCATTGTCAGAGAGTCAGTGCTGAGGGAGCGCTGCACTGTCAGAGGGTCAGCAGTGAGGGAGAGTCCCACGTCAGAGGGTCAGTACTGAGGGAGTGCTGCACTGTCAGAGGGTCAGTACTGAGGGAGTGCTGCACTGTCAGAGGGTCAGTACTGAGGCAGTGCTGCACTGTTACAGGGTCAGTACTGAGGGAGTGCTGCCCTGTCAGAGGGTCAGTACTGATGGAGTGCTGCACTGTCAGAGGGTCAGTACTGAGGCAGTGCTGCACTGTCAGAGAGTCAGTGCTGAGGGAGTGCTGCCCTGTCAGAGGGTCAGTACTGATGGAGTGCTGCACTGTCAGAGGGTCAGTACTGAGGGAGCGCCGCACTGTCAGAGGGTCAGCACTGAGGGAGTGCTGCCCTGTCAGAGGGTCAGTACTGATGGAGTGCTGCACTGTCAGAGAGTCAGTGCTGAGGGAGTCCTGCACTGTCAGAGGGTCAGTACTGAGGGAGTGCTACACTGTCAGAGGGTCAGTACTGAGGGAGTGCTGCACTGTCAGAGGGTCAGTACTGAGGGAGTGCTGCACTGTCAGAGGGTCAGTACTGAGGGAGTGCTGCACTGTCAGAGGGTCAGTACGGAGAAAGCGCATCACTGTCAGAGGCGCAATGGGACTGTGACCCTGTCTATTCATGTTGGGGGAATGATCACTTCTTTGGCTTTGGAGAATTTTACTGTGAAGTGAACCAGGAACCTTGAGCTGATAAGTGGGGTGACACCACCCCCTGCTGGCAAGAGGCAATTGTGCAGAAATAAATAGAATTTGCCAGGACTAGAAAAGGGTGCTTCTCACTGACCAGGCTCGTACAGTGTCAGCGAATCATTCTTCCAATTGACACCTTGAAACCCGATAAAAACCTCAGAGAGCAAGTGTCATCCCAGAAGTTGACAATGATAATTTTCAATCATATTGGGATTCGGTCGCCTTGGAAATCAACAACAACTTACATTTACACCTACATTTACAATGCACCTACAATCAAACAAATGTCCCCTTGGTGCTTCTCAGGACTGACTATCGAATAAAATCTGCATTTGGAGATATGAGGGATAAGTGAGCAAAGATATGTCAGCGAGCATGGTTTTTAAGGAGTGTTCAATGGTCACAGAGGAGTCAGGCATGGGAGGACAACAAAAAGGATTTATTGTTAAAGCTGACTATTTACAGGTCGGGTCAAGAGGCTTGCTGTTTAGTGTATTAAAGCCTCAGTTACGTTCATCACTCATCGTGTGTTGTTGATGCTGTATCAGACACAGAGGCAGAGACAGGGCGAGTGAGCGAGAGAGAGATAGTGAAAGAGGCAGAGACAGAGGGAGTGACAGCAAAAATCAGAGAAAGACACAGAGAGAGTGAGCGAGAGGGAGAGAGAAGGAGAGAGAGACAAAAAGCGAGTGAGTGAGAGAGAGCGAGACAATAAGACAGAGTGTGAGCGAGAGAGAGAGAGAGGGGGACAGAGAGAGAAAGAGACTCAGGCAAGCGACCACCAGGAAGCAACGACTGTAGAAAAATGTAGATTTATTTTACTTCTATATTTACACCTCCTACCTCTCGAAGAGTCTCCCATGCCTGGCCCGCACTTGGATATTTATGTCGTAGAGGCCCCTGGTTTAAGGGGCAGGCTCCACCCCACCGCCCTACCCCCACCCATCGCTCCACATTTAGGTAGATCGGAATCAGGTGAGGCCATAGGGACTCTGAGGTTTGTGGTAAACCATTGTTGCACCTGTATTAGGTGATGTAAGGTAGGACCTGTACTACAGGTTCTCCGGTAGCCCCTGCCGGCTGGCTACGCCCAGTCGGAGGAGTATAAATATGCGTCTCCTCTATTCAGCAGCCATTTCGCCAGCTGCTGTGGGAGGCCACACATCTTACTGCAATAAAGCCACAGTTGTATCCAACCTTAGTCTTTGTACAATTGATCGTGCATCAATTATTGCAGTAAGATTTTCTACAAGATGGACCACCGAATCAAACCAGATCGCCTGCAGCTGGATCCGCAACTCAAGCAATGCCAGAAAGGACTTTAATCACTGGCTGGCTTGCTTCGAGGCCTATATCAACTCAGCGACCACCCCTCCAACGGAGGCCAGTGGGCACCGCCATCTTCCCCCCCCCCCCCCCCCCCCCCCCCCCGGGACCACGCGCAGCCAGTGGGCGCCGCCAGCACCACCCCCCCCCCCCCCCGGGGCCACGCGCGGCCAGCGGGCACCGCCATCTTCCCCCCTCAGTCCACGTGCAGCCCATGAGCGCAGCCATCTTGTTCAGCTCCAGCAACGTGCAGCCCATGGGTGCCGCCATTTTGTCCCCCGCAGGATCTTCAGTCGCCGCCATCTTGTCTTCCCCACGGGGCATGGACGCCGACAGCGTTCCACGACCGGGGCCCCCCGCGCTCTCCGTCTTCTGACACCAGTGATGATCAACCGCAACTCGCCTCGATGATGCTCGACCAGTCCCAGCCACACAACCTGGCCACCGCTTCGACTACAGTGAAAATCAACGGCCACGTGACCTCTTGCCTGCTGGACTCCGGGAGCACCGAAAGCTTCATCCACCCGGATATGGTAAGGCGCTGCTCCCTCGCGGTCCACCCCGCCAACCAAAGAACCTCCCTTGCCTCCGGATCCCATTCCGTCGTGATCCGGGGGTTCTGCACGGTCACTCTCACAGTCCAGGGCGTAGAATTCAGCGGCTTCCGCCTCTAAGTCCTCCCTAACGTCTGCGATGCCCTACTACTAGGCCTGGATTTCCAGTGCAATCTCCAGAGCCTCACCCTCAAAGTCGGCGGGCCCTTACCACCCCTCACTGTGTGCGGCCTCGCAACCCTAAAGGTCGACCCCCCTCCCTCTTTGCCAATCTAACTTCGGATTGCAAACCCGTTGCCACCAGGAGTAGATGGTACAGCACCCAGGACAAGACCTTCATCAGGTCCGAGGTCCAGCGGCTGCTTCAGGAGGGTATTATCGAAGCCAGCAACAGTCCCTGGAGAGCTCAAGTGGTAGTGGTTAAAACTGGGGAGAAACACAGAATGGTCATGGACTACAGCCAGACCATCAATCAGTACACACAGTTCGACGCGTACCCCCTCCCACGCATATCTGATATGGTCAATCAGATTGCACAGTATCGGGTCTTCTCGACGATTGACCTAAAATCCGCCTACCACCAGCTCCCTATTTGTAAATCGGACCGTCCACACACTGCCTTTGAGGCGGACGGTCGTCTCTATCACTTCCTTAGGGTTCCCTTCGGCGTCACTAATGGGGTCTCGGTCTTCCAAAGGGAAATGGACCAAATGGTCGACCGGTACGGTTTGCGGGCCACCTTCCCGTACCTAGACAACGTCACCATCTGCAGCCACGATCAGCAGGACTACGATGCCAACCATGCCAAATTCCTCCACACTGCCACTCTCCTCAACCTCACCTACAATAAGGAGAAGGGTGTTCAGCACGACCCGCTTAGCCATCCTCGGCAATGTGGTCCAGAATGGAGTTCTGGGGCCCGATCCCAACTGCATGCTCCCCCTCATGGAGCTCCCCCTCCCCACTGCCCCAAGGCCCACAAACGCTGCCTGGGGTTCTTCTCATACTACGCCCAGTGGGTCCCAAACTGTGCGGACAAGGCCCGCCCACTCATACAGTCCACCCATTTCCCCTGACGGCCGAGGCACAACAGGCTTTCGCTCTTATCAGAGCCGATATCGCTAAGGCCGGGATGCACGCAGCAGACGAGACACTGTCCTTTCAAGTAGAGAGTGATGCATCAGATGTCGCCCTAGCCACCACCCTCAATCAGGCAGGCAGACCCGTGGCATTCTTTTCCCGCACCCTTCATGCCTCAGAAATTCGGCACTCATCCGTCGAAAAAGAGGCCCAAGCTATCGTTGAAGCTGTGTGGCATTGGAGGCATTACCTGGCCAGTAGGAGATTCACTCTCCTCACTGACCAACAATCGGTTGCCTTCATGTTTAACAACACGCAGCGGGACAAGATCAAGAATGACAAAATCTTGCGGTGGAGAATCGAGCTCTCCACCTATAATTACGAGATTCTGTATCGTCCCAGCAAGCTCAACGAGCCCCCAGACGCCCTCTCCCGAGGTACATGTGCCAGCGCACAAGTAGACCAGCTCTGTGCCCTACACGACAGCCTTTGTCATTCGGGGATCACTCGGTTGTACCATCTTGTCAAGGCTCGCAACCTGCCCTACTCCTTCGAGGAAGTATGGACAATCACCAGAGACTGCCAGGTCTGTGCGGAGTGCAAGCCGCACTTCTACCGGCCGGACCGTGCGCGCCTGGTGAAGGCCCCCCGCCCCTTTGAACGCATCAGCGTGGATTTCAAAGATCCCCTCCCCTCCACCGACCGAAACACGTATATCCTCAGTGTGGTCGATGAACTCCAGGTTCCCTGTTGCCATCCCATGCCCCGATATGATGTCTGCCACCGTCATCAAGGCCCTCAACACAATCTTCGCTCTGTCGGCTTCCCCACCTATATCCACAGCGACAGGGGATCCTCATTCATGAGTGATGAGCTGTGTCAGTTCCTGCTCAGCAGGGGTATCGCCTCCAGCAGGACGACCAGCTACAGCCCCCGGGGAAACGGGCAGGTAGAGAGGGAGAACGGGACGGTATGGAGGGCCGTCCAGCTGGCCGTACGGTCCATGAACCTCCCAGCCTCTCGCTAGCAGGAGGTCCCCCCTGATGCACTCCACTCCATCCGGTCACTACTGTGCAACGCCACTAACACACCCCATGAACGTCTTTTTGCCTTCCCCAGGAAGTCCACATCCGGGGTGTCGCTCCCACTTGGCCCACAGCTCCAGGACCGGTCCTGCTCCGTCGGCACGTCCGACTCCACAAGGCGGACCCGTTGGTGGACAGGGTACACTTGCTCCATGCCAACCCCCAGTATGTCTATGTGGTGTACCCCAACGGCCGCCAAGATACTGTCTCCCTCAGGAACCTGGCACCAGCAGGTTCCACTCCAACACACTCCCCCACCCACGCGCCACCCTCCCCTCCCCCGGCGCTCCCAACATTAACCCCACCAGGACCATCCCTCCTTCCCCTGCCCACGCAACAGAATGAAGAGGATTTTGGCACGCTCCCGGAGTCACCCAACATCAGGCTGGCACCGACGTTACCAGCATCGGCATCGCTGCCACCGCGACGTCACTCCCATCGGAACATCAAGGCACCAGGCCAGTTGAACCTCTAACTGGCACCGGACTTTCAAAAGACATTTCTTTTTCCCTCGCTTTCTAATAAAACACTACATAATTTTCACTACTGTATATAGTTCTACACCACCCCCGCCGGATTCATTTTTAACAGGGGGTGAATGTGGTAGACCACTGTTACACCTGTATTAGGTGATGTAAGGTAAGACCTCTATTACAGGTTCGCCGGCAGCCCCTGCCTGCTGGCTCCGCCCAGGAAGAGGAGGATAAATATGCGTGTCCTCCATTCAGCAGCCATTTCACCAGCTGCTGTGGGAAGCCACACATCTGACTGCAATAAAGCCACAGTTGTATCCAACCTTGGTCTTTGTACAATTGATTGTGCATCAAGGTTGCAGATTCCTGAGCCTCCTGTCAGGTTATAACATCCCTCCAGCCCCCGTCCACCGTCCCCCATTTCAATTTTGACGGTAGGACTGTCCAGAGGGGTATGACGGACCGGGAGCGTCGTTTTAGGTTCGAACGACTGGGTGGTTTTGCTGTGCTTTGCCTGGCAGTCGCTCCCGGACCTGTGTCGACTACTGTGGGTAAAGTCTACATATCTGACTCCCGATGCCAGGACTGCCCCGATGCCAGGACTGCCCCAATACCAGGACAGCCCCAATGCCAGGACTGCCCCGATGCCAGGACTGCCCCGATGCCAGGACTGCTCCGATGCCAGGACTGCCCCGATGCCAGGACTGCCCCGATGCCAGGACTGCCCCAATACCAGGATTGCTCCGATGCCAGGACTGCCCCAATACCAGGACTGCTCCGATGCCAGGACTGCTCCGATGCCAGGACTGCTCCGATGCCCGGACTGCCCCGATGCCCGGACAGTCCCAATGCCAGGACAGCCCCGATGCCAGGACTGCCCCGATGCCCGGACTGCCCCGATGCCAGGACTGCTCCGATGCCAGGACAGTCCCAATGCCAGGACAGCCCCAATGCCAGGACTGCCCCGATGCCCGGACTGCCCCAATGCCAGGACTGCCCCGATGCCCGGACTGCCCCAATGCCAGGACTGCTCCGATGCCAGGACTGCCCCAATGCCAGGACTGCCCCGATGCCCGGACTGCCCCAATACCAGGACTGCCCCGATGCCCGGACTGCCCCAATACCAGGACTGCCCCGATGCCCGGACTGCCCCAATACCAGGACTGCTCCGATGCCAGGACAGCCCCAATGCCAGGACAGCCCCAATGCCAGGACTGCCCCGATGCCAGGACAGCCCCAATGCCAGGACAGCCCCAATGCCAGGACTGCCCCGATGCCAGGACAGCCCCAATGCCAGGACTGCTCCGATGCCAGGACTGCTCCGATACCAGGACTGCCCCAATGCCGGGACTGCCCCGATGCCAGGACTGCCCCAATGCCAGGACTGCCCCAATACCAGGACTGCCCCAATGCCAGGACTGCTCCGATGCCAGGACAGCCCCAATGCCAGGACTGCCCCAATACCAGGACTGCTCTGATGCCAGGACTGCCCCAATGCCAGGACTGCCCCAATGCCAGGACTGCCCCAATACCAGGACAGCCCCAATACCAGGACAGCCCCAATACCAGGACAGCCCCAATACCAGGACAGCCCCGATGCCAGGACTGCTCCGATGCCAGGACAGCCCCAATGCCAGGACTGCCCCAATGCCAGGACTGCCCCAATACCAGGACTGCCCCAATACCAGGACAGCCCCAATACCAGGACTGCCCCGATGCCAGGACTGCCCCAATACCAGGACTGCTCCGATGCCAGGACTGCTCCGATGCCAGGACTGCTCCAATGCCAGGACAGCCCCGATGCCAGGACTGCCCCGATGCCAGGACAGCCCCAATGCCAGGACTGCTCCGATGCCAGGACTGCCCCGATGCCAGGACTGCCCCAATGCCAGGACTGCCCCAATGCCAGGACTGCCCCAATGCCAGGACTGCCCCGATGCCAGGACTGCCCCAATGCCAGGACTGCTCCAATGCCAGGACAGCCCCAATGCCAGGACTGCCCCGATGCCAGGACAGCCCCAATACCAGGACTGCTCCGATGCCAGGACTGCCCCGATGCCAGGACAGCCCCAATGCCAGGACTGCCCCAATACCAGGACTGCTCCGATGCCAGGACTGCTCCGATGCCAGGACTGCCCCAATACCAGGACTGCCCCGATGCCAGGACTGTCCCAATACCAGGACTGCTCCGATGCCAGGACTGCTCCGATGCCAGGACTGCTCCGATGCCAGGACTGCCCCGATGCCAGGACTGCCCCGATGCCAGGACTGCCCCAATGCCAGGACTGCTCCGATGCCAGGACTGCCCCGATGCCAGGACTGCCCCAATGCCAGGACTGCCCCGATGCCAGGACTGCCCCAATGCCAGGACTGCTCCGATGCCAGGACTGCCCCGATGCCAGGACAGCTCCGATGCCAGGACTGCCCCAATACCAGGACTGCCCCAATACCAGGACAGCCCCAATGCCAGGACTGCTCCGATACCAGGACTGCCCCGATGCCAGGACTGCCCCGATGCCAGGACTGCCCCGATACCAGGACTGCCCCGATGCCAGGACTGCCCCGATGCCCGAACTGCCCCAATACCAGGACTGCCCCGATGCCAGGACTGCCCCAATACCAGGACTGCCCCGATGCCAGGATTGCTCCGATGCCAGGACTGCCCCGATGCCAGGACAGCCCCAATGCCAGGACTGCCCCGATGCCAGGACTGCCCCAATACCAGGACTGCCCCAATACCAGGACTGCTCCGATGCCAGGACTGCTCTGATGCCAGGACTGCTCCAATGCCAGGACTGCTCCAATGTCAGGACTGCTCCGATACCAGGACTGCTCCGATGCCAGGATTGCTCCGATGTCAGGACTGCTCCGATGCCAGGATTTCTCCGATGCCAGGACTGCTCCGATGCCAGGATTTCTCCGATGCCAGGACTGCTCTGATGCCAGGATTGCTCCGATGCCAGGATTGCTCCGATGCGATCTCCACAGGTTTCCCTGTATACGTTGCCAGACATGTGCCGGTGTCCGGCAACGGCAAAACACGTGCGCCCGAGCAGATTAGGTCAGAAGTGCGGCAGATGATTACAGGGACCCCAGGCCCGATATCGAACTCCATCTGTATTAGGAAACCATTGATCTGAATCGTCACTTGGATTGGTATCACCTGTGAAGCAGAAAAGGTGGTGGGCCCCTTCCAGCTGGTCGTCCATGAAATGGATCCACCCTCTGGGCCTGTGATTGGGGTTATGGCGGCTGGCAGGTGAGCTTCCTCACTGACGTCCATTTTGTTGGTTTCTCCGGTTACCAGTACATCCTCCAGTAGGTCAGGAGTCATTAGCACACGGGAGTTATGGCATCTCTTGCCGGGAAAATGTCTCTGGTCCTGGCCTCCTGAGGTGTATCTCCAATGGTGGGAGTCCTGAACTACAGCATGGGAAGGGGGCACTCTACACTCTGCTGGACATCCTAGGTTGAGGACGGCCATTCCTCAAAGCACCTGGACACCGCATTCAGCACCCTCCCGGGATAAAACAATTTCAGTTGCTTTCTTCAGGTCAAGATGTGTTTCCCCCAACAAGCGTTCTTGGGTCGCCGCACCGTGAATGCCGCAGACCAGCCGGTCTCTGAGCGCCTCAGATAACATTGGACCGAAGTCGCAGAGCTCAGCGGGATTCCGTAAACGGGCCAGAAATTCAGTTACAATTCTCCCTGATTTTGGGCAGCCATGTGGAAACAAAAATGGTGCAAAATCTGCGGGGTTTAGGAATAAAAATGATTGCTTCCCAGAGTAACTAATCCCTCAAACTGCGGGTGTCAGGGAGTCTAGAAAAGTCAAACTTCTGATGATGCTGTAGGTGTCTGAACCACAGACCATCAGGAGAGTCTCTCTGCCATCCCTGACAAAGCCTACTTGTGACAATAAAGATTATTTATTTATTTATGACTCTGACTCCACCACCTCTGCTGGCAGTGCATTCCACACACCCACCACTCTCTGTGTAAAGAACCGACCTCTGACATCTCCCCTATACCTTCCTCCAATCACCTTAAATTATGTCGCCTCTTAACAGCCATTTCCGCCCTGGGGAAAAGTCTCCGGCTATCCACTCTACCCATGCCTCTCATCACCTTGTACACCTCTATCAAGTCACCTCTCTGCCTTCTACGCTCCAGTGAGAAAAGCCCGAGCTCCCTCAACCTTTCTTCATAAGACATGCCCTCCAGTCCTGGTAAATCTCCTCTGCACCCTCTCCAAAGCATCCATATCCTTCCTATAATGAGGCGACCAGAACTGGACATAATGGGTGGAATTCTCCAACCCCCCACAGTGTTGGAGAATCACCCAGGGCCAGCATAAATCCCGCCCCCGCCATGGACGGAATTATCTGCCACCCAGGAATCGGCGGGGGCGGGAATCGCGACGCGCTGGTCGGCGGGCCCCCCGCGGAGATTCTCCGGGCTGCGGTGGGCCCGAAGTCCCGCCTCTGTCAGGCCTCTCCCGCCTACGTGGTTTAAACCACCTCCGGTGCCGGCGGGAGCAAATGGCGCAGATTGGCCCCAGGGTCCTGGGAGTGGCGCGGGGCCCCGGAGGGTGTCCCCACGGTGGCCTGCCCGCGATCGGGGCCCACCGATCGGCAGAGGGGCCTGTGTCGTGGGGGCACTCTTTTTCTTCCGCCGCCGCCATGGCCTCCACCATGGCAGAGGCGGAAGAGACCCCTCCTACCGCGCATGCGCCGGTGGTGACGTAAGCAGCCGCTGACGCTCCGGCGCATGCGTGGCCTCATGCCGACAGGTGAAGGCCTTTCGGCCAGCCGTGGCGGCAGTCGGCGTGGCGCCAAAGGCCGTTGGCGCCGGTCGGCGGAGCGGGAGCCACTCCGGCGCGGGCCTAGCCCCTAAAGGTGCGGAGAATTCCATACCTTTGGGGAGGCCCGACGCTGGAGTGGTTCTCGCCACTCCGGTACGCCGGGACCCCCCGCCCCGCCGGGTAGGGGAGAATCCCGGCCAATATTCCAAGTGTGGTCTCACCAGGGTTTCCTAAAGCTGCAGCAAAATCTCACGCTCTTAAACTCAATCCACCTACTTCTAACTTACGAATGAGTAACATTCCCGTAACCTGCGTGCAGGCTCCTGAGCCCTAATCAAGGTAGGGGAAATGGCATCTCCTGCAGATCCACTTTAAGCAACCACAAGGAAGCGACAACTGTAGAAAAACTTCAATTTATTTTCCTTATATATTTACCCCTCCTAATCCCCCGATGGGTTTCCCACACCCAGCCTCACAGGGCCGGGGTATTTATGCCCCAAAGGTCCCTGCCTTAAGGGGATTGCACCGCCCCCCCTCTCAAAAAGGTCAATCGTACTCAGGTGAGGCCCCAGGGACTCTGAGGTTGCAGATCCCTGGGCCTCCCGTCGGGTTATAACAGAGACAGAGAGAGAAAGAGTGAAGCAGAGAGAGAGAGAGAGAGAGAGACACAGAGTGAGAGAAAGAGAGAGAGACAGCGAGAAATGAAGACAGAGAGAGAGACAGAGCCTGCGCTAGCTCAGAGAATCAGAGTTTACGCTGGGATGGCCCACAACGTCGGGACGCGATTCTCCGGCGAGTGGAGAAGTGCTGCAAAGCCGCATGTGCGCGATCGACTAGCCACCGGTCAGGGGCCGGCATCAACACTTTGCCACGATTTCAGAGAATCCCGGCCAGAGAGAGAGAGACAGTGGGCGAAATTCACCGAAGTCCATCATGACGCCTTTGACCGGCGGGCAAAAACGGCGCTGGTGACTCCGGCGTCGGGGCCCGCTTATCAGCCCAAAATCTCCCATCCCGAAAGGGCCAGCAGCGCAGTGACGCTGTACGCGTCAGTTTCACCCGCTGCGGAAGTGGCCGGTCGGTTGACGACGGGCGACATCATCAACGCCGCCCAGCGAAACATGATATAAATAGCGCCCTCACCCCCCCACCCCAACCCCCACCCCCCCCACCCCCCCAACTGCCACCCCCCCCCACCCCCCCAACTGCCACCCCCCCCCCCACCCCCCCAACTGCCACCCCCCCCTTGTAGGGACTGGAGGATGTTATGGAGATAGGGAGGGTTGAGGAGGCTGGAGGTTACAGAGATAGAGAGGGTTGTAGGGACAGGTTGAAGGTTACAGAGATATAGGGCGCGATTCTCCGCAAATCAACCTTCAACCTACAGGAGCCGTCCAACCCGCGCATGCACGGCTGACGTCATCGTGCGCGTCAGCCGGCGTGACTCTTGGCGGGCGGAGTTAACGACGTTCGCTAACTCCGCGTCACCGTGATTCCCCCAGCCCCGATACTAGCCCCGCCCGGGGGGGAGAATCGGGTCCTGGGACGGAGCTCCGAGGCTGGCGTGAAGCACGGCCAGTTTCACGCCAGCCTTCACGGCACGCCGGATTTACAGAGAATCGCGCCCGGTTCGAGAGTTATAGGGGTCCAAAGTGGTGACAGATAGGAATAGTTGTAGGTGGCTGGAGGAGGTTACAGAGATAGGGAGGGTTGTAGGTGGCTGGAGGAGGTTACAGAGATAGGGAAGGTTGTAGGGGCTGGAGGAGGTTACAGAGATAGGGAAGGTTGTAGGGGCTGGAGGAGGTTACAGAGATAGGGAAGGTTGAAGGGGCTGGAGGAGGTTGCAGAGGTAGGGAGGGTTGTAGGGGCTGGAGGAGGTTACAGAGATAGGGAGGGCTGTAGGGGCTGGAGGAGGTTACAGAGATAGGGAGGGGTGTAGGAACTGGAGAATGTTACAGAGAGAGGGAGGGTTGTACGGGCAGGTTGAAGGTTACAGAGATAGGGATGGCTGTAGGGGCTGGAGGAGGTTACAGAGATAGGGAGGGGTGTAGGAACTGGAGAATGTTACAGAGAGAGGGAGGGTTGTACGGGCAGGTTGAAGGTTACAGAGATAGGGATGGCTGTAGGTTACAGAGGAGGTTACAGAGATAGGGAGGGGTGTAGGCACTGGAGTAGATTATAGAGATAGGGAGGGGTGTCGGGCTGCAGGAGGTTACAGAGATAGAGAGAGTTGTAGGGGCTGGAGGAGGTTACGGCGATAGGGATGGTTGTAGGGGCTGGAGAAGGTTACAGAGATATTGAGGGGTGTAGGGGTTGGAGGAGGTTACAGAGATAGGGAGAGGTGTAGGGGCTGGAGGAGGTTACAGAGATAGGGAGGGGTGTGGGGGCTGGAGGAGGTTACAGAGATAGGGAGTGTGGTAGGTCTGGAGGAGATTACAGAACTCAGGACAGCTGTAGGGGCCGGAGGAGTTTACAGAGATAGGGAGGGTTGTAGTGGCTGGAGGAGATTACAGAACTCAGGACAGCTGTAGGGGATGGGAAGTGTAGAAGTTTTTAGTTTAGACGGGCAGCATGGTCGGTGCACCCACTGGGCATCACCCTTCCCCCACTTCCACTGACCTCCCCACCCCCACACACATCAGCCGGAGCACAGAGGCAGGTTTGAACGGTGTGAACATGTTTATTGTGAACAAATACATACAGTCTGTGCCCTTACCCCAATAACTTACCTGTGCCCTGCACCTGTGCCAACTTAACTGGTTTCTAACTTTCTGGCCCTACCACTAGCCTTTGTGGTTCCCCAGACGATACAGCAGGAGTGGAGGCGCATTGCTGTGCCTCCTACCCTGCGACTAGGGTCCATGTTGGCGCACATCTCCTGGGGCAGCCCGGCCTGGATGGGCCTGGCTGCTCCTCGGCCACGTGCCTCTGGGTCTGTACCACAGCAGCCAATGACAGGGCTGCATCACCCATGGTGTGGGCCACGTCCCTCAGGGTGTGGGCCATATCAGCCAGTGAGTGGGCCACATCCCTCTGTGACTGGATCACCTCCGTCTGTGACTGGGCCACGCCGGCCTGCACCTGGGCAATGCCGCCGACGCTCTGAGCAATGGCCTGCTGTGACTGGGCCACGCCAGCCTGCAACTGGGCAATGCCGCCGACGCTCTGAGCAATGGCCTGCTGTGACTGGGCCACGCCGGACTGTACCTGGGCAATGCCGCCGACGCTCTGAGCAATGGCCTGCTGTGACTGGGCCACGCCAGCCTGCAACTGGGCAATGCCGCCGACGCTCTGAGCAATGGCCTGCTGTGACTGGGCCACGCCAGCCTGCAACTGGGCAATGCCGCCGACGCTCTGAGCAATGGCCTGCTGTGACTGGGCCACGCCAGCCTGCAACTGGGCAATGCCGCCGACGCTCTGAGCAATGGCCTGCTGTGACTGGGCCACGCCAGCCTGCAACTGGGCAATGCCGCCGATGCTCTGAGCAATGGCCTGCTGTGACTGGGCCACGCCAGCCTGCAACTGGGCAATGCCGCCGACGCTCTGAGCAATGGCCTGCTGTGACTGGGCCACGCCGGCCTGCAACTGGGCAATGCCGCCGACGCTCTGAGCAATGGCCTGCTGTGACTGGGCCACGCCAGCCTGCACCTGGGCAATGCCGCCGACGCTCTGAGCAATGGCCTGCTGTGACTGGGCCACGCCGGCCTGCACCTGGGCAATGCCGCCGACGCTCTGAGCAATGGCCTGCTGTGACTGGGCCACGCTGAGGAGCTGCTGCAATCTCCAGCTGGCTGTGGTACATGGCTGCCTGTGAGAGGGCAGCCCTGTCCTGGGCCATGGCCCCTGCCTGCACAGAATGCCCCAGGCCTTGCACACGCTGACCCAGTCTGACACTGTCGCCCCCATTGCCTCCACCGCGGATGCCATCCATGCGGTTTCGGCCTGGGTGGCATGCATGACCGGCACCACTCCCAGCTCCTGCACGTGGATGGACTTCTCCACCTGCCCCTGCAGGTGCTGGACGCTGGCCGTCATCCCCTCCTCTAGTCCCTGGGTCCCTGCCTGCACCTGTACTGTCGCTGGGACTGGATGTTCCATAAGCTGGTTCCTGGGGCCAACCAGCCCTCCGACCGTCCGGCCCCTCAGCTGCTCCTACCTCCACCTACTGTACCGGTCCGACTGTGTGGTGCGCACCAGATTGTATCCCAGGAGCCTCTTCACTAGTTTGCCCAACCGAGGTGATAATCTCTGGGATGGTGGAGGGTGTTGGAGACAGCTGTGACAGAAAGTCAGCATCATCCTCCGACCCGAACTCTGGGGTCTTCTGGGTCTCGGGCAGAGGGCTGTGTCATGATATGCAGACATGCACATAATGAGATACAAACAGGCAGCTAATGAATACAGAGAAAAGGACATAACCAATCAGCGGGCAGAACACTTGGGGGTGGTTTCCCACTATAAAAGGCACGAGGCACTCACACTCCGCCTCTGTCCACTGGGGAAGTCAACAGAGTGAGTCAGGTGTATGTGTCACATAACACCTCCAGCACGTGGCTAAGATCTAGTCTGGTTCAGTCAGACAGATTAATCACACTTAGGTTAGCAGAGAGTCGAACTCACAGAGGATTGTGCTAACTGTGTGACAGGTTCAATAAAACATATTGAACTAACTTCAAGGTGTGGAGTATCTCTCAGGTAAAGCTGCATCCCGCTGCAGCCCATATTATCTTACTGTGTTTAACACAACATGATACCAGGAGACTGCAATCCCCAGGTGATTTACCTCAATCTGTTCCGTGACGACCAGCAAATGTATCCCGGCACCATGGAGAAGATCCAGGCTCCTCACCAGCTGCGGACCTCCGGCAATCTCAGTGCCAACTGGCAGACTTTCAAGCAAAGGTTTCTGTTGTACATCGAAGCCTCAGACCTCGAGGGTGCGTCTGATATAAGGAAGATCGCACTTCTCCTCTCAACTGCGGGGGATCAAGCCATCCAACTCTTCAACTCGTTTAACTTCACCGAAGGCCAGGACAAGACAAAGTTTCAGACCGTCCTGGACAAGTTTGATAGTCATTCCCCTACCAACCTCCCCGGACAGGCGCCGGAATGTGGCGACTAGGGGCTTTTCACAGTAACTTCATTGAAGCCTACTCGTGACAATAAGCGATTTTCATTTCATTTCATTTTGCATTTCATTGTGAAGTGGACACCAATGAAATCTTCGAGTGCTATAGATGGGCAGCACAGTAGCATTGTGGATAGCACAATCGCTTCACAGCTCCAGGGTCTCAGGTTCGATTCCCGGCTTGGATCACTGTCTGTGCGGAGTCTGCACATTCTCCCCGTGTGTGCGTGGGTTTCCTCCGGGTGCTCCGGTTTCCTCCCACAGTCCAAAGATGTGCGGGTTAGGTGGATTGGCCATGATAAATTGCCCTTAGTGTCCAAAATTGCCCTTAGTGTAGGGTGGGGTTACTGGGTTATGGGGATAGGGTGGAGGTGTGGACCTTGGGTAGGGTGCTCTTTCCAAGAGCCGGTGCAGACTCGATGGACCGAATGGCCTCCTTCTGCACTGCATCGCCCGGATGCAGCCCCTCAGCATTGATGAAAGCGGCCATTTTGCGCGCTCTTCCCGGAAACCCACGCATGCACGATGCGACTGGGCCGATGAAGCGGCCGATCATCACACTGCGTAGGTGCGAACGTCTGCCGACTGCACTGCGCAGGTGTGACGACGCATGGAGTGTAACAATGTCATGACGTGCCCGACATGCGGCACCACCCACTTACAGAAACACTGCCCTGCAAGAGGCAGGCGCTGTTTAAATTGCGGAAAGCCTGGACTCTATGTAGCCTTGTGCAGGTCTGCACCACCAGTCAGGGGCCAGTGCTCCCAATTCCACACAGGCACGTTCAGAGTGTTCCATAAGGTTTCCAGGATTCTGATCCTGGCGGTACAATGGATCTAGAGGACGATTGCCTGGAGTTCCCCTACCATGTGGACATCATTACCACACGTGAACATGCCTCACCGACATCATCACGGAGCCTGCCCATCCCCACTGTGGATTCTGCGGGCGAATGGCGTGCGGTGATGCGAGTAAATCAATGCTCTGTCCAGTTCAAGCTGGACACAGGTGCTTCTGCCAATCTCCTTTCACAGGCAGATTACAACCGCATCAAGAAGCCACCCAAGCTCCTTCCAGCAGCCTGCCAGCTCCTGGACTATAACGGCAATGCCATCACAGCACTGGGATCCTGCCATCTGCTTGTCTCCAACAGGAGCATTCATGCAAGGCTAAGGTTTGAAATCGTCAAGCCAGACAGGGCCTCCCTGCTCGGCGCACATGTATGCAAACAGCTAAACCTTGTGCAGCGGGTCGACACAGTGACCTCCCCCAATGTGGATCTTCAAGCTGGCATTGACGACATCCTCGCTCAGTATGCAGATGTGTTTGACGGGATGGGCACTCTGCCATATGGGTACAAGATCCTGCTGCGGCCTGATGCCATGCCTGTGGGCCACACACCACGCCGGGTCCTGGCTCCACTGAAGGAGCGCCTGAAGGTGCAGCTAAAGGATCTTCAGGACCAGGGCATCATCTCCAAAGTTACAGAACCGACTGACTGGGTCAGCCCGATGGTATGTGTAAAAAAAGCCTTCGGGGGAGCTGCGCATCTGCATTGATCCCAAGGATCTCAACCAGAAAATAATGCGGGAATACTCCCCCATCCCGAAGCGGGAGGAACTCATAAGTGAGATGGTACACGCCCGGTTCTTCACAAAGTTAGATGCGTCACAGGGATTCTGGCAAATCCAGCTGGATGAGTCCATCAGAAGGCTCCGCACCTTCAACACACCGTTTGGCAGGTACTGCTATAACCGTATGCCGTTTGGCATTATCTCGGCATCGGAGATCTTCCATAGAATCATGGAGCAGATGATGGAGGGCATTGAAGGGGTTCATGTATATGTGGACAACGTTATCATATGGTCCACGACCCCCAAAGAGCACATCTCTTGTCTCCAGCAGATATTCCTCCGTGCCCATGCCAATGGCCTCAAGCTGAACAGGGCCAAGTGTTGCTTTGGCAGGTCGAGACTTAAGTTCTTAGGTGACCAGATATCTCAGCAGGGTGTGCGCCCAGACGCAGACAAGGTCAAGGTCATCGAAGCCATGAAGACCCCTGAAGACAAGAAGGCGGTGCTGCGCTTCCCAGGCATGGTAAACTTCTTGGTCAAGTTTATCCCAAACTTGGCCTCACACACCACGGCCCTCAGACACCTGGTGAAAAGTCTACTGCCTTTGAGTGGCAGGCAGCTCATCAGAGTGGTTAGAGCTGAAAGCCAAGCTCACCACTGCACCTGTATTGGCATTTTTTGACCCTGACAGGGAAACAAAAATCTTGACAGATGCGAGCCATGACGGGATCGGTGCGGTGTTGCTCCAGCGCGAAGACACCTCATCCTGGGCATCGGTTGCCTACGCATCTCAGGCGATGACACCCACCGAACAGCGGTATGACCAAATTGAAAAGGAATGCCTGGGACTTCTCACTGGAATTCTCAAGTTCCACGATTATGTCTATGGCCTGTTGATGTTCATCATTGAGACAGACCACAGGCCTCTGGTCCACATTATCCACAAGGACCTGAACGACATGATGCCCCGGCTGCAGCACAGCCTCCTCAGGCTCAGCAGGTATGACTTTGAACTGGTGTACACACCTGGCAAGGAGCTCATTATTGCGGATGCCTTGTCCCGCTCCGTAACCTTGCCTGCTAACCCGCCGGCATTCATCCAACAGATCGAATCACAGGTGCAGCTGTGACCAGCAACCTCCGGCGTCGAATGAAAAGGTGATCCGCATTCACGAGGAGACAGCCAAAGGCCCTCGTCTGCAGTGTGTCATGCAACACCTCGCCAATGGCTGGCAAAAAGGGCAGTGCCCTCAATTCTTCAATGTGAAGGACGACCTGAAGGTGGTTGATGGCATCTTCCCCAAGCTGGACTGCATTGTCATTCCACTCAGTCTCCAGAGCTTGGTGCTCCGGCAAATCCACGAGCTGTACCTGGGTGTTGAGAAGTGCAGACGCAGAGCCAGGCAAGCGGTCTACTGGCCTGGGATTAGTCAGGACATCTCAAATATGGTCCTCAACTGTCCGACCTGTCAGCGCTTCGAGCCAACACAGGGCAAGGAGACCCTTCAGCAGCACAAAATCATGACCTCCCCGTGGTCCAAGGTGGGCATCGACCTCTGTCACGCCAATGGTCGTGATTATGTGTTAATTATTGATTATTTTTCCAACTACCCAGAAGTCAAGATCTCGGACCTCACATCCAAGACCATCATCAAAGCCTGTAAGGAGACGTTCTCCAGGCATGGTATTCCACTCACTGTCATGAGTGACAATGGTCCTTGCTTCAGCAGCCAAGAGTGGTCAAGATTTGCCCAGATATATCAGTTTCATCACGTCACTTCCAGCCCGCATTACCCGCAGTCCAACGGGAACGTTGAGAAAGGGGTTCACATAGTGAAGCAGCTCATCTGCAAGGCCGCGGATTCTGCTTCTGACATCAACCTTGTGCTGCTTGCATACAGGGCAACCCCTCTGTCTACCGGCATGTCACCGGCTCAACTCCTGATGAACAGGGACCTGCGGACGACTCTTCCAGCCATACACTTGCCTGACCTGGATCACCTCCCGGTGCTACAGAAGGTGCAGAATCTCAGGGACCGGCAAAAGCAGGGCTACGATGCTCAGGCCACTGATTTGCCTGTGCTATCCCCGGCGGATGCTGTTCGGATCAAGCTACCTGATGGAGGCTGGTCAGCTCCGGCTGTTGTTGTTCAACAGGCTGCTCCCCAATCGTATGTTGTGCCTGTGGCTGATGGCTGTGTTGTGCGGTGCAACAGACGGGCCCTGCGCACAGTTGCCCACCCGCAATCACACTCTTCATTGTTTCCATCCGTTATTGCGCCACCTCCTGATACCACGAACCATGAGGCCACCAGTCAGGCTTCAATCCCGCCTATCAAGGTCCCGTCGTCCCCACCACCACCACCTCTCCGGTGGTCGACCAGGATCAGACGCAAGCCCCAGAGACTGGATTTATGAACACTTGTTTTGTTTGCTATGTTCTGTTTTCGCACCTTAGACACCTGTTTTCACATGTACATATGTTCCCATCTGCTACTGTATGTAAATATGTTAGTTTTTCGGCCTACACATGTAAATACTTTCACTTAGGCCACAGAAAAACATTTCAAAAGGGGAGATGTCATGATGTGCAGACATGCACATAATGAGATACAAACAGGCAGCTAATGAATACAGAGAACAGGACATAACCAATCAGCAGGCAAAACACTTGGGGGTGGTTTCCCACTATAAAAGGCACGAGGCACTCACATTCCGCCTCTTTCCACTGGTGACATCTACAGTGTGAGTCAGGGTGTACATATCATATAACTCCTACAGCACGTGGCTAAGAGCTAGTCTGGTTCAGTCAGACAGAGTAATCACACTTAGGTTAGCAGAGAGTCGAACTCACAGAAAACTGAGCTAACTGTGTGACAGGTTCAATAAATCAGATTGAACTAACTTCAGGGTGTGGAGTATCTCTCAGGTAAAGCTGCATCCAGTTGCAGCCCGTGTTATCTCAGTGTGCTCAACACGAGAGACTGGTGTTCTGGCTGCTCTCCCCATTGGTGCTGCACAGTCTGGGGGCACATACTCTGGTCCTGGCAGGAGGCAGGGGGCTCACGATGGGCCAGTCCATCTCCGGCAGGTCCTGTTAGATACAAAGCGGCATGTACGGTTAGACAGCCGGACGTGGGTGAGTCGTGATGTGGCGAGGGCTCAGGTCAGGGGGGTTGGGGTGGGGGGAGGGGGTTTGGGATGGGGTGAGGGGTGTTTGAGGTGGGGTGAGGAGGGTTGGGGTGGGGTGAGGGGGGATGGGGTGGGGTGAGGGGGGTTTGAGGTGGGGTGAGGGGTGTTTGAGGTGGGGTGAGGGAGGTTGGGATGGGGTGAGGGGTGTTGGGATGAGGTGAGGGGGCTTGCGGTGGGGAGGGGAGTTGGGGTGGGTTGAGTGGGGTTGGGTGAGGTGGGTTGGGATGGGGTGAGGGGGGTTGGGATGGGGTGAGGGGGGTTGGGATGGGGTGAGGGGGGTTGAGATGGGGTGAGGGGGGTTGGGGTGGGGAGGGGAGTTAGGGTTGGGTTCAGTGGGGTTGGGTGGGGTGAGGGATGTTGGGGTGAGGTGGGTTGTGATGGGGTGAGGTGGGTTGGGGTGGGGTGAGGGGGGTTGGGGTGAGGGGGGTTGGGGTGGGGTGAAGGGATTTGGGGTGGGTTGAGTGGGGTTGGGGTGGGGTGAGGATGGTTGGGGTGGGGTGAGGGGTTTGGGGTGGGGTGAGGCGGATTGGTGTGGGGTGAGGATGGTTGGGGTGGGGTGAGGGGTTTGGGGTGGGGTGAGGGGGATTGGGGTGGGTTGAGTGGGGTTGGGGTGGGGTGAGGGGTTTGGGGTGGGGTGAGGGATTTGGGGTGTGGTGAGGAGGATTGGGGCGGGGTGAGGGGGGTTGGGGTGGGGTGAAGGGGATTGGGGTGGTGTGAGGGGGGTTGGGATGGGGTGTGAGGGGTTGGGATGGGTTGAGTGGGGTTGGGGTGGGGTGAGGGGGATTCGGGTGGGGTGAGGGGGGGTTGGGATGGGGTGAGAGGGGTTGGGATGGGGTGAGGGCGGTTGGGGTGGGGTGAGGGGTTGGGATGGGGTGAGGGGGATTGGGGTGGGGTGAGGGGGGTTGGGATGGGGTGAGAGGGGTTAGGGTGGGGTGAGGGGGGTTGGGGGTGGCACACGTGTCATGAGCATCCACAACTAGGCAGAGGGTCTCACTTCATTGCGCGCCGCAGACCTCCACGTCAGTTGGGGTGGGGTGAGGGGGGTTGGGGTGGGTTGAGTGGGGTTGGTTGAGGTGAGGGATGTTGGGGTGAGGTGAGGGGTTTGAGGTGAGGTGAGGGGGATTGGGGTGGAGTGCGGGGGGTTGGGGTGGGGTGAGGGGGTTGGGATGGGGTGAGGGGGCTGGGATGGGATGAGGGGGGTTGGGATGGGGTGAGGGGGGTTGGGATGGGGTGAGGGGGGTTAGGATGAGGTGAGGGGGGTTGGGGTGGGGAGGGGAGTTGGGGTGGGTTGAGTGGGTTTGGGGTTGGGTGAGGATGGTTGGGGTGGGGTGAGGGGGGTTGGGGTGGGTTGAGTGGATTTGGGGTTGGGTGAGGATGGTTGGGGTGGGGTGAGGGGGGTTGATGTGGATTGAGTGGGTTTGGGGTTGGGTGAGGATGGTTGGGGTGGGATGAGGGGGTTTGGGGTGGTGTGAGGGGATTGTGCTGGGGTGAAGGGGATTGGGGGGGTGAGGGGGGTTGGGGTGGGGAGGGGAGTTGGGGTGGGTTCAGTGGGGTTGGGGTGGGGTGAGGGATGTTGGGGTGAGGTGGGTTGGGATGGGGTGAGGGGGGTTGGGGTGAGGGGGTTGGGGTGGGGTGAGGGGGGTTGGGATGGGATGAGGGGGATTGGGATGGGGTGAGGGGGATTGGGATGGGGTGAGGGGAGTTGGGGTGGGTTGAGTGGGTTTGGGGTTGGGTGAGGATGGGTGGGGTGGGGTGAGGGGGGTTGGGGTGGTGTGAGGGGTTTGTGCTGGGGTGAAGGGGATTGGGGGGGTGAGGGGGGTTGGGGTGGGGAGGGGAGTTGGGGTGGGTTCAGTGGGGTTGGGGTGGGGTGAGGGATGTTGGGGTGAGGTGGGTTGTGATGGGGTGAGGTGGGTTGGGGTGGGGTGAGGGGGTTGGGGTGAGGGGGGTTGGGGTGGGGTGAGGGGATTTGGGGTGGGTTGAGTGGGGTTGGGGTGGGGTGAGGATGGTTGGGGTGGGGTGAGGAGTTTGGGGTGGGGTGAGGGGAATACATAAGAACATAAGAACATAAGAACTAGGAGCAGGAGTAGGCCATCTGGCCCCTCGAGCCTGCTCCGCCATTCAATTAGATCATGGCTGATCTTTTGTGGACTCAGCTCCACTTTCCGGCCCGAACACCATAACCCTTAATCCCTTTATTCTTCAAAAAACTATCTATCTTTACCTTAAAAACATGTAATGAAGGAGCCTCAACTGCTTCACTGGGCAAGGAATTCCATAGATTCACAACCCTTTGGGTGAAGAAGTTCCTCCTAAACTCAGTCCTAAATCTAATTCCCCTTATTTTGAGGCTATGTCCCCTAGTTCTGCTGTCACCCGCCAGTGGAAACAACCTGCCCGCATCTATCCTATCTATTCCCTTCATAATTTTAAATGTTTCAATAAGATCCCCCCTCATCCTTCTAAATTCCAACGAGTACAGTCCCAGTCTACTCAACCTCTCCTCATAATCCAACCCCTTCAGCTCTGGGATTAACCTAGTGAATCTCCTCTGCACACCCTCCAGCGCCAGTACGTCCTTTCTCAAGTAAGGAGACCAAAACTGAACACAATACTCCAAGTGTGGCCGCACTAACACCTTATACAATTGCAACATAACCTCCCTAGTCTTAAACTCCATCCCTCTAGCAATGAAGGACAAAATTCCATTCGTCTTCTTAATCACCTGTTGCACTTGTAAACCAACCTTCTGTGACTCATGCACTAGCACACCCAAGTCTCTCTGAACAGCGGCATGCTTTAATATTTTATCGTTTAAATAATAATCCCGTTTGCTGTTATTCCTACCAAAATGGATAACCTCACACTTGTCAACATTGTATTCAATCTGCCAGACCCAAGCCCATTCACTTAACCTATCCAAATCCCTCTGCAGACTTCCAGTATCCTCTGCACTTTTCGCTTTACCACTCATCTTAGTGTCATCTGCAAACTTGGACACATTGCCCTTGGTCCCCAACTCCAAATCATCTATGTAAATTGTGAACAATTGTGGGCCCAACACGGATCCCTGAGGGACACCACTAGGATTGGGGTGGGTTGAGTGGGGTTGGGGTGGGGTGAGGGGTTTGGGGTGGGGTGAGGGTTTTGGGGTGTGGTGAGGGGGATTGGGGCAGGGTGAGGGGGGTTGGTGTGAGGTGAGGGGGATTTGGGTGGTGTGAGGGGGGTTGAGATGGGGTGAGAGGGTTTGGGATGGGGTGAGTGGGTTTGGGGTGGGGTGAGGGGGATTGGGGTGGGGTGAGGGGGGTTGGGGTGGGTGAGGGGGGTTGGGGTGGGGTGAGGGATGTTGGGGTGAGGTGGGTTGTGATGGGGTGAGAGGGGTTGAGATGGGGTGAGAGGGGTTGGGATGGGATGAGGGGGATTGGGATGGGGTGAGGGGGGTTGGGGGTGGCACACGTGTCATGAGCATCCACAACTAGGCAGAGGGTCTCACTTCATTGCGCGCCGCAGACCTCCACGTCAGTTGGGGTGGGGTGAGGGGGGTTGGGATGAGGTGAGGGGGGTTGGGGTGGGGAGGGGAGTTGGGGTAGGTTGAGTGGGGTTGGGGTGGGGTGAGGGATGTTGGGGTGAGGTGGGTTGTGATGGGGTGAGGGGGGTTGGGGTGGGGAGGGGAGTTGGGG
>NC_052157.1:63129406-63200023 GCF_902713615.1 Scyliorhinus canicula
TGTCAGCGCTTCGAGCCAACACAGGGCAAGGAGACCCTTCAGCAGCACAAAATCATGACCTCCCCGTGGTCCAAGGTGGGCATCGACCTCTGTCACGCCAATGGTCGTGATTATGTGCTAATCATTGATTATTTTTCCAACTACCCAGAAGTCAAGATCTCAGACCTCACAGCCAAGACCATCATCAAGGCCTGGAAGGAGACGTTCTCCAGGCATGGTATTCCACTCACTGTCATGAGTGACAACGGCCCTTGCTTCAGCAGCCAAGAGTGGTCAAGATTTGCCCGGATATATCAGTTTCACCACGTCACTTCCAGCCCACATTACCAGCAGTCCAACGGGAAGGTTGAGAAAGGGGTTCACATAGTGAAGCAGCTCATCTGTAAGGCCGCGGATTCTGCTTCTGACGTCAACTTTGTGCTGCTTGCGTACAGGGCAACCCATCTGTCTACCGGCATGTCACAGGCTCAACTCCTGATGAACAGGGACCTGTGGAAGACTCTTCCAGCCATACACTTGCCTGACCTGGATCACCTCCCGGTCCTGCAGAAGGTGCAGAATCTCAGGGGACCGGCAAAAGCAGGGCTACGATGCTCATGCCACTGATTTGCCTGTGCTATCCCCGAAGGATGCTGTTTGGATCAAGCTACCTGATGGAGGATGGTCAGCTCCAGCTGTTGTTGTTCAACAGGCTGCTCCCCGATCGTATGTTGTGCCTGTGGCTGATGGCTCTGTTGTGCGGCACAACAGACGGGCCCTGCGCACAGTTGCCCACCCGCAATCACACTCTTCATTGTTTCCATCCGTTATTGCGCCACCTCCTGATACCTCGAACCATGAGGCCGCCAGTCAGGCTTCAATCCCGCCTATCAAGGTCCCGTCGTCCCCACCACCACCACCTCCCCGGCGGTCGACCAGGATCAGACGCAAGCCCCAGAGACTGGATTTATGAACACTTGTTTTGTTTGCTATGTTCTGTTTTCGCACCTTAGACACATGTACATATGTTCCCATCTGCTACTGTATGTAAATATGTTAGTTTTTCGACCTACACATGTAAATACTTTAGGCCACAGAAAAAAATTTCAAAAGGGGCGATGTCATGATGTGCAGACATGCACATAATGAGATACAAACAGGCAGCTAATGAATACAGAGAACAGGACATAACCAATCAGCAGGCAGAACACTTGGGGGTGGTTTCCCACTATAAAAGGCACGACGGACTCACACTCCGCCTCTTTCCACTGGTGACATCTACAGTGTGAGTCAGGGTGTACATATCATATAACTCCTACAGCACGTGGCTAAGAGCTAGTCTGGTTCAGTCAGGCAGATTAATCACACTTAGGTTAGCTGAGAGTCGAACTCACAGAAAACTGAGCTAACTGTGTGACAGGTTCAATAAATCAGATTGAACTAACTTCAGGGTGTGGAGTATCTCTCAGGTAAAGCTGCATCCAGTTGCAGCCCGTGTTATCTCAGTGTGCTCAACACGACAGACTGGGGTTCTGGCTGCTCTCCCCATTGGTGCTGCACAGTCTGGGGGTACATACTCTGGTACTGCAGGAGGCAGGGGGCTCACGGTGGGCCAGTCCATCTCCGGCAGGTCCTGTTAGATACAAAGCGGCATGTACGGTTAGACAGACGGACGTGGGTGAGTCGTGATGTGGCGAGGGCTCAGGTCAGGGGGGTTGGGGTGGGGGGGAGGGGGTTTGGGATGGGGTGAGGGGTGTTTGAGGTGGGGTGAGGGGGGTTGGGGTGGGGTGAGGGGTGTTTGAGGTGGGGTGAGGGGGGTTGGGATGGGGTGAGGGGTGTTGGGATGAGGTGAGGGGGGTTGGGGTGGGGAGGGGAGTTGGGGTGGGTTGAGTGGGGTTGGGGTGAGGTGAGGGATGTTGGGGTGAGGTGGGTTGGGATGGGGTGAGGGGGGTTGGGGTGGGGAGGGGAGTTGGGGTGGGTTCAGTGGGGTTGGGGTGGGGTGAGGGATGTTGGGGTGAGGTGGGTTGGGGTGGGGTGAGGGGGGTTGGGGTGAGGGGGGTTGGGGTGGGGTGAGGGGGGATTGGGGTGAGGTGAGGGGTTTGGGGTGGGGTGAACGGATTTGGGGTGGGTTGAGTGGGGTTGGGGTGGGGTGAGGATGGTTGGGGTGGGGTGAGGGGTTTGGGGTGGGGTGAGGGGGATTGGGGTGGGGTGAGGATGGTTGGGGTGGGGTGAGGGGTTTGGGGTGGGGTGAGGGGGGATTGGGGTGGGTTGAGTGGGGTTGGGGTGGGGTGAGGGGTTTGGGGTGGGGTGAGGGATTTGGGGTGTGGTGAGGAGTTTTGGGGCGGGGTGAGGGGGGTTGGGGTGGGGTGAGGGGGATTGGGGTGGTGTGAGGGGGGTTGGGATGGGGTGTGAGGGGTTGGGATGGGTTGAGTGTGGTTGGGGTGGGGTGAGGGGGATTCGGGTGGGGTGAGGGGGGGTTGGGATGGGGTGAGGGGGGTTGGGGGTGGCACACGTGTCATGAGCATCCACAACTAGGCAGAGGGTCTCACTTCATTGCGCGCCGCAGACCTCCACGTCAGTTGGGGTGGGGTGAGGGGGGTTGGGATGAGGTGAGCGGGGTTGGGGTGGGGAGGGGGGTTGGGGGTGGGGAGGGGAGTTGGGGTGGGTTGAGTGGGGTTGGGGTGAGGTGAGGGATGTTGGGGTGAGGTGGGTTGGGATGGGGTGAGGGGGGTTGGGGTGAGGGGGGTTGGGGGTGAGGTGAGGGGTTTGAGGTGAGGTGAGGGGGATTGGGGTGGGGTGAGGGGGATTGGGGTGGAGTGCGGGGGGTTGAGGTGGGGTGAGGGGGTTGGGATGGGGTGAGGGGGTTGGGATGGGATGAGGGGGGTTGGGATGGGGTGAGGGGGGTTGGGATGGGGTGAGGGGGGGTTGGGATGGGGAGGGGAGTTGGGGTGGGTTGAGTGGGGTTGGGTGGGGTGAGGGATGTTGGGGTGGGGTGAGGGGGGTTGGGGTGGGTTGAGTGGGTTTGGGGTTGGGTGAGGATGGTTGGGGTGGGGTGAGGGGGGTTGGGGTGGATTGAGTGGGTTTGGGTGAGGATGGTTGGGGTGGGGTGAGGGGGGTTGGGGTGGTGTGAGGAGTTTGTGCTGGGGTGAAGGGGATTGGGGGGGTGAGGGGGGTTGGGGTGGGGAGGGGAGTTGGGGTGGGTTCAGTGGGGTTGGGGTGGGGTGAGGGATGTTGTGGTGAGACGGGTTGGGATGGGGTGAGGTGGGTTGGGATGGGGTGAAGGGGGTTGGGGTGAGGGGGGTTGGGGTGGGGTGAGGGGGGTTGGGATAGGGTGAGGGGGGTTGGGATGGGGTGAGGGGGATTGGGATGGGGTGAGGGGGTTGGGGTGAGGGGGGCTGGGGTGGGGTGAGGGGATTTGGGGTGGGTTGAGTGTGGTTGGGGTGGGGTGAGGATGGTTGGGGTGGGGTGAGGAGTTTGGGGTGGGGTGAGGGTGATACATAAGAACATAAGAACTAGGAGCAGGAGTAGGCCATCTGGCCCCTCGAGCCTGCTCCGCCATTCAATTAGATCATGGCTGATCTTTTGTGGACTCAGCTCCACTTTCCGGCCCGATCACCATAACCCTTAATCCCTTTATTCTTCAAAAAACTATCTATCTTTACCTTAAAAACATGTAATGAAGGAGCCTCAATTGCTTCACTGGGCAAGGAATTCAATAGATTCACAACCCTTTGGGTGAAGATGTTCCTCCTAAACTCAGTCCTAAATCTACTTCCCCTTATTTTGAGGCTATGTCCCCTAGTTCTGCTGTCACCCGCCAGTGGAAAAAACCTGCCCGCATCTATCCTATCTATTCCCTTCATAATTTTAAATGTTTCTATAAGATCCCCCCTCATCCTTCTAAATTCCAACGAGTACAGTCCCAGTCTACTCAACCTCTCCTCATAATCCAACCCCTTCAGCTCTGGGATTAACCTAGTGAATCTCCTCTGCACACCCTCCAGCGCCAGTACGTCCTTTCTCAAGTAAGGAGACCAAAACTGAACACAATACTCCAAGTGTGGCCGCACTAACACCTTATACAATTGCAACATAACCTCCCTAGTCTTAAACTCCATCCCTCTAGCAATGAAGGACAAAATTCCATTCGCCTTCTTAATCACCTGTTGCACTTGTAAACCAACCTTCTGTGACTCATGCACTAGCACACCCAAGTCTCTCTGAACAGCGGCATGCTTTAATATTTTATCGTTTAAATAATAATCCCGTTTGCTATTATTCCTACCAAAATGGATAACCTCACATTTGTCAACATTGTATTCAATCTGCCAGACCCTAGCCCATTCACTGAACCTATCCAAATCCCTCTGCAGACTTCCAGTATCCTCTGCACTTTTCGCTTTACCACTCATCTTAGTGTCATCTGCAAACTTGGACACATTGCCCTTGGTCCCCAACTCCAAATCATCTATGTAAATTGTGAACAATTGTGGGCCCAACACGGATCCCTGAGGGACACCACTAGGATTGGGGTGGGTTGAGTGGAGTTGGGGTGGGGTGAGGGGTTTGGGGTGGGGTGAGGGTTTTGGGATGTGGTGAGGGGGATTGGGGCAGGGTGAGGGGGGGTTGGGGTGAGGTGAGGGGGATTGGGGTGGTGTGAGGGGGGTTGAGATGGGGTGAGAGGGTTTGGGATGGAGTGAGGGGGTTTGGGGTGGGGTGAGGGGGATTGGGGTGGGGTGAGGGGGATTGGGGTGGGGTGAGGGGGGTTGGGGTGGGGTGAGGGGGGTTGGGATGGGGTGAGGGGGGTTGGGGTAGGGTGAGGGGGTTTGGGGTAGGGTGGGGGGGGGGTTTGGGGTGGGGAGAGGGGATTGGGATGGTGTGAGGGGGGTTGGGATGGGGTGAGGGGGGATTTTGGTAGGGTGAGAGGGGTTGGGATGGGGTGAGGGGGGTTTTGGTAGGGTGAGGGGGGTTGGGATGGGGTGAGAGGGGTTGGGATGGGGTGAGGGGGATTTTGGTAGGGTGAGGGAGGTTGGGATGGGGTGAGAGGGGTTGGGATGGGGTGAGGGGGATTGGGGTGTGGTGAGGGGGATTGGGGTGCGGTGAGGGGATTGGGATGGTGTGAGGGGGGTTGGGATGAGGTGAGAGGGGTTGGGGTGGGGTGAGGGGGGTTGGGATGGGGTGAGAGGGGTTGGGATGGGGTGAGGGGGATTGGGGTGGGGTGAGGGGGATTGGGGTGGGGTGAGGGGGATTGGGGTGCGGTGAGGGGATTGGGATGGTGTGAGGGGGGTTGGGATGGGGTGAGTGGGGTTGGGATGGGGTGAGGGGGATTGGGATGGGGTGAGTGGGGTTGGGGTGGGGTGAGGGGGATTGGGGTGGGTTGAGTGGGGTTGGGGTGGGGTGAGGGGTGTTGGGGTGGGGTGAGGGGTTTGGGGTGTGGTGAGGAGGATTGGGGCGGGGTGAGGGGGATTGGGGTGGGGTGAGGATGGTTGGGGTAGGGTGAGGGGTTTGGGATGGGGTGAGAGGGGTTGGGATGGGTTGCGTGGGGTTGGGGTGGGGTGAGGGGGATTGGGGTGGGGTGAGGGGGATTGGGGTGGGGTGAGGGGGTTTGGGATCGGGTGAGGGGATGTGGTGAGGGGGATTGGGGTGGGGTGAGGGGGGTTGGGATGGGTTGAGAGGGATTGGGGTGGGGTGAGGGGGATTGGGGTGGGGTGAGGGGGGTTGGGATGGGGTGAGGGGGATTGGGGTGGAGTGAGGGGTGTTGGGGTGGGGTGAGGGGGATTGGGGTGGGGTGAGGAGGATTGGGGTGGGGTGAGGGGGTTGGGATGGGGTGAGGGGGGTTGGGATGGGGTGAGGGGTGTTGGGGTGGGGTGAGGGGATTGGGATGGGGTGAGGGAGGTTGGGGTGGGGTTAGGGGGATTGGGATGGTGTGAGAGGGGTTGGGATGGGGTGAGGGGTGTTGGGATGGGGTGAGGGAGGTTGGGGTGGGGTTAGGGGGATTGGGGTGGTGTGAGAGGGGTTGGGATGCGGTGAGGGGGGTTGGGGTGGGGTGAGGGGGTTGGGATGGGGTGAGGGGGATTGGGGTGGGGTGAGGGGGGTTGGGGGTGGCACACGTGTCATGAGGATCCACAACTAGGCAGAGGGTCTCACTTCATTGCGCGCCGCAGATCTCCACGTCAGTGACCTCCCTGTCCTCCAGGCCGCTGACCACGTCCAGTGCCCTCGGCTTGGGCGCGGTGAGGAGACGCAGGTCTTGTGGTTCTCCCTCCAGGCTTCTCCCGCTCCCAGCGGTTGTGCGCAGCATTGTCCTGGGGCGAAGCAAATACAAACAGCGACAGTGTTTGATGGCCCGGCGCATGCTGCCCAGGGATTGTGTAGCTGATGGCATCAGTGGCCATTGCAGCTGGCATGGGTGCTGGCATGTTGGGCAGGGTGGTGGTCCATCCACCCTCCGCGAGGACGGTGCGGGTCACATGTGTGTGGTGGTGTATGGGGGGGGGGGTTGGTACCAGGGGCACAGTGCTGGGTACTCACCCTGGTCACCCTGAGGAGGTTCTGCTATTTCTTTCGGCACTGGGTACAAGTCCGGATGACTTCGCTAACTGCGCTGACGGCAGCTCTCCCCTCCGCCCAGGCATGGCGAACCGCAGATCCTGAGGACCTTCCTCCCGGGCCGGGGTACCAGCACCAGCCACTCTCCTCCTTCACGGAAATGCGGCGCTGCTCTCTTTGCTGCCATGTTGGCTGCCATGCTTGTGTGTGGGAGGGGGATAATCCCTTAAGTGCGGCTGCAGCTGTGCGACAATCACGGAGCAGGTCAATCCGCCGCCATTCCGCTTCCAAGGTGTGGTGTTTGAGTGACGCTCGTGCTAGCCCCTTTGGAGTGGGCTGAATACTTTCACCTGGCGGGCCGTTTTTGTTGTCGGGAAACTCCAGTTTTCACGATGGCGTCAACACTTTGTCTCAGAAACGGAGAATCCAGCTCCGGGGGCGCGATTCTCCCAAAACGGGAGAAATCGTAAGGCTGGCGTCAAACCCGGGCGGGTTTGACGCCAGCCCCCCCTTCCCGACCGGGAACCGATTCTGGTCCCCGGTCGGGGCTAGCAGCCCGACGCCGTAAGCTCCGGCATCACGGGCTTAACGAATTTCGTTAAGCCCGCTTGCCCGAGTTAGCGCCGGCTGACGTGTCATATGACGTCAGCCGCGCATGCGCGGATTGGAAGACTCCAACCCGCGCATGCGCGGATGACGTCATCGCGTATTTGCGCGAAACCCGCGCATACGCGGGCCGGGATGCCCCTCAGCCGCCCCGCGAATGGATACTGCGGGGCGGCGGAAGGAGAAATAGTGCGCGGGCATCGGGCCCGCTGCCCGCGATCGGTGGGCACCGATCGCGGGCCCATGGCACCCTTGGCACGGCCGTGGTACTGCCGTGCCAATCGGTGCCATGGTTATAAAAAGCGAGTTGTTCCCGCTGTTTTTACGAACGGCCAGACCAGGTGTGTTTGCCGTTCGTAAAAACAGCCGTAAAGGGCTGGGACTTCGGCCCATCTATCAGCTGAGAATCGCTGCCGGCCGTAAAAAAACGGCGGCAGCGATTCGTGTCGGGAGTTGGGCGGGGGGGGGGGAGGAGAATAGCGGGAGGGCGGGAAAAATGTCGGGAAGGCCCTCCCACTATTCTCTGACCCGTCGTGGGGGGCGGAGAATCGCGCCCCATATTCCTCCCCCAATTCCTCAAGCCTCGCAAACCGACCTCCCAAGAACTGGTCTTTTAATACCCTGACCCCCCCATCTCCTCCCATCTCTGAAACCTCCCATCCCACTTCCCTGGCTCAAACTGATGGTCCCCCCCACCCAATTGGCATCTCGCTTGACCCCGCCCACAACTTGAAGTGCTGCCTCAACTGCCTCCAGATCTTCAGCCGGACTCCCGGAATATTTACCTGGAACCATCGAGAGCGGCGCTATTGCCAACGCCCTCAGCCTCCGCCAGTAAGTGGCTGTGACAAGATGCGTCATTAATGCTGGTTCCAAAATGTGCTTAACAAGTTGATACAATGAAACAACACAGTTACAGAGAGTATTTCTGCATTAAACTTCCTCCACTTGTGACTGAACTTAGTTTCAGGCTGACTAAATTCCTGCCACATCGCCTGGAACAATTCCTTTTTTCCGATTTGTAACAGAGACACACTCAGAATCAAGTTGACTCACACAAGCCTCGGAGCAGGGGGGGGGGGTGACAATAAGGAGGACCTACTTCCTCTTGTGGGAGTGAAGTGTCCAGAACAAGGATACAGAACGGGATTAGATACAGAGTAAAGCTCCTTCTACGGTGTCCCCACTCCTTGGACAGTGTCATAATATGTGGACACACACATAATGATAACAGACAAGCAGCTAATGGACACAGAGAACAGGACATGACCAATAAGCAGGCAGGACACTCAGGGGTGGGATCTGACGATAAAATACACGAGGCACTCACACTGCTAGTCTGGTTCAGTCAGACAGAGTAACCACACTTAAGTTATCAGGGAGTCGAACTCACAGAGAACTGTGCTAACTGTGCTATTAGTTCAATAAACCTGATTGAGCTAACTTCAAGGTCTGGAGTATCTTTCTGATCTCAGCTGCATCCATTTGCAGCCAGTGTTAGACAGACAGGTACAGCACGGGGTTACATACAGAGTAAAGCTCCCTCTATACCAGTGTTCTTCAAACTTTATTCCGGGGACCCATTTTTACGAACCAGCCAACCTTCGGGACCCAACCCAGCCGACCTTCGCGACCCACGGCGGCCGACATTCACGACCCACGCCGGCTGACCTGCACGACCATTTTCTCTGACCATGTTTGCTGCTGATAAAAATGGAGGAAATGGTTTTGGGTCCCTTTGGCCCTCGTACACACTCCTCCAATGGAACCTGTTGGATGAAGGTGAAGCCTTCCGGTGTCGGAAAGTATGGAGTCTCCATCTGTCCAAAGTTCTGCATTTTTTTCCAGTAAAATTTTATCAAATAAACCCCCCCGAACTTGAAAAAAAACAAAATGAATAAAATAAATGAAAAAAAAAAAAATTAAATGAATAAAATAAATGAATAAAATGAATAACCACGAACTTGTAAAACAAAAAGCTGCGACCGTTTAAAAAAAAAACAGCCGCAGTCCGCATGCGTGCCCAATCATCGGCGCACAAGCGCATAGTTTTGGCATGCGCACCGATGATCTGGCACGCATGCGCAGTGCGGCAGCATGTTTTTACATATTCGTGGCCATTTTGAAGGACGCTTGCAGTCGGCGTTTTTAAAAGCCGGCTGTTGCGGCTGTTGCGGCTGTTGCGGCTGTTGCGGCTGTTGCATGCAGATTTGCGCGATCGGGAGCACTGCGACGGACGGCTACGCGACCCTCCCGACACCTGCCCCCGAGTTTGACAATACCTGCTCTACACTGTCCCCATCAAACACTCCCCAGGACAGGTACAGCACAGGGTTAGATACAGAGTAAAGCTCCCTCTACACTGTCCCCATCAAACACTCCCAGGACAGGTACAACACGGGGTTAGATACAGAGTAAAGCTCCCTCTACACTGTCCCCATCAAACACTCCCAGGACAGGTACAGCACGGGGTTAGATACAGAGTAAAGCTCCCTCTGCACTGTTCCCATCAAACACTCCCAGGACAGGTACAGCACAGGGTTAGATACAGAGTAAAGCTCCCTCTACACTGTCCCCATCTAACACTCCCAGGATAGGTACAGCACGGGGTTAGATACAGAGTAAAGCTCCCTCTACACTGTCCTCATCAAACACTCCCAGGACAGGTACAGCACAGGGTTAGATACAGAGTAAAGCTCCCTCTACACTGTGTGATAAACCACTGTTACACCTGTATTAGGTGATGTAAGGTAGGACCTATATTACAGGTTCGCCGGCAGCCCCTGCCTGCTGGCTCTGCCCAGTAGGGGGAACATGTACACTATTCAGCTGCCATTTCGCCAGCTGCTGTGGGAAGCCACACATCTTACTGCAATAAAGCCACAGTTGTATCCAACCTTAGTCTTTGTACAATTGATCGTGCATCAATTTATTACAGTAAGATTTCCTAAAAGATGGACCACCGAATCAAACCAGATCGCCTGCAGCTGGATCCGCACTCAAGCGATGCCAGAAAGGACTTTAATCACTGGCTAGCTTGCTTCGAGGCCTATATCAACTCAGCGACCACCCCTCCGACGGAGGCTCAGAAGATACAGATCCTTTACTCAAGGTTGAGCTCCAACTTGTTTCCGCTGATTCAGGACGCCCCGAACTACGCAGACGCCATGGCGCTCCTCAAAGAAAACTACGCACAGAAAACGAACACACTCTTCGCCAGGCACGTACTCGCCACTCGCTCTCATCTCCCTGGTGAGTCGATAGAAGACTCCTGGCGGGCCCTAATCCCACTCATCCGGGACCGTGATTGTTAGGCCGTTATGGCCACCGAACATTCCAACCTTATTATGCGCGATGCGTTTGTAACGGGGTTTAGGTCTGATCTCATACGCCAAATTTTGCTAGAAGGGGCCACGCTCGACCTGGCTGAGACTAAAAAGCTAGCACTCTCCATGACGGTCGCCTCACGTAATACTCAGGCCTACCTCTCCGGCCGCGCGGCCCACCCCTCCTATCCCTCGTGGACCCCACAGACGGCCGCCCCAGCCGGGGCTTTACCCAGCCAGTACCCCTGCGCCAAACGCCAACCCGCGCACCCCGGGGGTCCCCGATGTCACTTCTGCGACCAGCAGAAGTACCCCACCAACGCTGCCCGGCCCGCACTGCCATTTGCAAGGCTTGCGGCACTTCGCCACGGCGTGCCAGGCCCGCGCAGTCAAGCTATCGCCCCCCTCCCCCTGAAATACACACAATGGGCGCCGCCATCTTCGCTTCGGACCACGCGCGGCCAGTGGGCGCCGCCATCTTCTCCCCTCAGTCCACGTGCAGCCATGGGTGCCGCCATTTTGTCCAGTCCCCTTGTCCAGCACCCGCAACGTGCGGCCCACAGGTGCCGCCATTTTGTCCAGCCCCCGCAATGTGCGGCCCATGGGTGCCACCATTCTGTCCCCCGCAGAATCTTCAGGAGCCACCATCTTGTCTTCCCCACAGGTTTTGGATGCCGACAGCATTCCATGACCTGAGCCGCCCACGCTCTCCATCTTCTGACGCCAGCGACGACCGACCGCAGCTCACCTCAGTGACGATCGACTAGTCTCATCCGCACAACCTGGCCACAGCTTCGACCAGTGTGAGAATCAATGGTCACGTGACCTCTTGCCTGCTGGACTCCGGGAGCACTGAAAGCTTCATCCACCCAGATACAGTAAGGCGTTGCTCTCTCGCTGTCCACCCCGCCTATCAAAGAATCTCCCTGGCCTCCGGATCCCATTCCGTCGCGATCCGGGGGTTCTGCATGGTCACTCTCACGGTCCAGGGTGTAGAATTCAGCAGCTTCTGCCTCTACGTCCTTCCTAATCTCTGCGCTGCACTAGGCCTGGATTTCCAGTGCAATCTCCAGAGCCTTACCCTCAAATTCGGCGGGCCCTTGCCACCCCTCACTGTGTGTGGCCTCGCGGCCCTAAAGGTCGAACAACCCTCCCTCTTTGCCAATCTAACTCCGGATTGCAATCCCGTTGCCACCAGGAGCAGACGGTACAGCACCCAGGACAAGACCTTCATCAGGTCCGAGGTCCAACAGTTGCATCGGGAAGGCATCATTGAGGCCAGCAACAGCCCCTGGAGAGCCCAAGTGGTAGTCGTTAAAACTGGGGAGAAACACAGAATGGTCGTGCACTACAGTCAGACCATCAATCGGTACACGCAGCTTGACACGTACCCTCTTCCACGCATATCTGATATAGTCAATCAGATTGCACAGTACCGAGTCTTCTCAACGGTAGACCTCAAATCCGCCTACCACCAGCTCCCCATTTGTAAATCGGACCATCCATACATTGCCTTCGAGGCAGACGGTCGTCTCTATCACTTCCTCAGGGTTCCCTTTGGCGTCAACAACGGGGTCTCGGTCTTCCAAAGGGAGATGGACCAAATGGTCGACAGGTACGGTTTGCGGGCCACCTTCCCGTACCTAGACAACGTCACTATCTGCGGCCATGACCAGCAGGACCATGATGCCAGCCTTGCCAAATTCCTCCACACTGCCACTCTCCTCAGCCTCACCTACAATAAGGAGAAGGGTGTTCAGCACAACACACTTAGCCATCCTCGGCAATGTGGTCCAGAACGGGGTTCTGGGGCCCGATCCCGACCGCATGCACCCCATCATGGAGCTCCCCCTCCCCACTGCCCCAATGCCCTCAAACGCTGCCTGGGTTCTTCTCCTACTACGCCCAGTGGGTCCCAAACTGCGGACAGGGCCCGCCCACTCATTCAGTCCATCCACTTTAACCCTTACGGCCGAGGCACAACAGGCTTTCACCCGTATCAGAGCCGATATCGCTAAGGCCGGGATGCACGCAGCAGACGAGACACTGTCCTTCCAAGTAGAAAGCGACACATCAGACGTCGCCCTAGCGGCCACCCTCAATCAGGCAGGCAGACCCGTGGCATTCTTTTCCCGCACCCTTCATGCCTCAGAAATTCAGCACTCGTCCGTCGAAAAAGAGGCCCAAGCTATCGTTGAAGCTGTGCGGCATTGGAGCCATTACCTGGCCGGCAGGAGATTCACTCTCCTCACTGACCAACGGTCGGTTGCCTTCATGTTCAACAACAGACAACGAGGCAAGATCAAAAACGATAAAATCTTGCGGTGGAGAATCGAGTTCTCCACCTATAATTACGAGATCTTGTATCGCCCTGGCAAACTCAACAAGCCCCTCGATGCCCTATCCCGAGGTACATGTGCCAGCGCACAAGTAGACCGACTCCGGGCTCTGCATGACAGCCTTTGTCATTCGGGGATCACTCGGTTGTACCATCTTGTCAAGGCTCGCAATCTGCCCTATTCCGTCGAGGAAGTACGGACAGTCACCAGGGACTGCCAGGTCTGTGCGGAGTGCAAGCCGCACTTCTACCAGCCAGACCGTGCATGCCTGGTGAAGGCCTCCCGCCCCTTTGAACGCCTCAGCATGGATTTCAAAGAGCCCCTCCCCTCCACCGACCGCAACACATATATCCTCAGTGTGGTCGATGAGTATTCCAGATTCCCCTTCGCCATCCCATGTCCCGATATGACGTCTGCCACCGTCATCAAGGTCCTCAACTCACGACGCCGAGGTCCCAGGTTCGATCCCGGCTCTGGGTCACTGTCTGTGTGGAGTTTGCACATTCTCCCCGTGTTTGCGTGGGTTTCCTCCCCACAACCCAAAGATGTGCAGGCTAGGTGGATTGGCCATGCTATATTGCCCCTTAATTGGCAAAAATGAATTGAGGATTCTAAATTTTAAAAAAAAATCACGGTCCTCAACACAATCTTCGCTCTGTTCGGTTTCCCTGCCTACATCCACAGCGACAGGGGATCCTCATTCATGAGCGATGAGCTGTGTCAGTTCCTGCTCAGCAGGGGTATCGCCTCCAGCAGGACGACCAGCTACAGCCCCCGGGGAAACGGGCAGGTAGAGAGGGAGAACGGGACGGTATGGAGGGCCGTCCAGCTGGCCCTACGGTCCAGAAACCTTTCAGCCTCTCGCTGGCATGAGGTCCTCCCTGATGCACTACACTTCATCTGGTCACTACTGTGCACCACTACGAATAACACACCCCATGAACATCTTTTGCCTTCCCTAGGAAGTCCACATCCGGGGTGTTGCTCCCGACTAGGCTCGCAGCTCCAGGACCAGACCTGCTCGGTCGGCATGTCCGAGTCCACAAGGCGGACCTGTTGGTGGAGAGGGTGCAATTGCTCCATGCCAAAGCCCAGTATGTCTATGTGACGTACCCAGACGGCCGCCAAGATACTGTCTCCCTCAGGGACTTGGCACCAGCAGGTTCCACCCATACACACTTCCCCAACCAGGCGCCATCCTCCCCTCCCCCAGCGCTCCCAACATTAACCCCACCAGGACCATCCCTCCTTCCTGCCCACGCCAGAGGATGAAGAGGATTTAGGCACACTGCCGGAGTCACCCAACATCAGGCCAGCATCGACATCGCCAGCATCGACATCACCGCCACCGCGACGTCGCTCCCAGTGGAACGTCAAGGCACCAGACCGGTTGAATCTCTAACTGGCACCGGACTTTCAAAGGACATTTTATTTCCCCCTGATAAAACACTGTACTTAAATTCACTACTGTATATAGGTCCCCACCATCCCCGCCGGACTCATTTTTAACAGGGGGTGAATGTGGTAAACCACTGTTACACCCATATTAGGTGATGAAAGGTAGGACCTGTATTACAGGTTCACCCATAGCCCCTGCCTTCTGGCTCCGCCCAGGAGGAGGAATGTGTCCTCTATTCAGCAGCCATTTCGCCAGCTGCTGTGGGAGGCCACACATCTTACTGCAATAAAGCCACAGTTGTATCCAACCTTAGTCTCTGGACAATGCATCGTGCATCACACTGTCCCGATGAAACACTCCCAGGACAGGAACAGCATGGGGTTAGATACAGAGTAAAGCTCCCTCCACACTGTCCCCATTAAACACTCCCAGGATAGGTACAACATGGGGTTAGATACAGAGTAAAGCTCCCTCCACACTGTCCCCATTAAACACTCCCAGGATAGGTACAGCACGGGGTTAGATACAGAGTAAAGCTCCCTCCACACTGTCCCCATTAAACACTCCCAGGACAGGTACAGCACAGGGATAGATACAGAGTAAAGCTCCCTCTGCACTGTCCCCATCAAACACTCCCAGGACAGGTACAGCACAGGGTTAGATACAGAGTAAAGCTCCCTCTACACTGTCCCCATCAAACACTCCCAGGACAGGTACAGCACGGGTTTAGATACAGAGTAAAGCTCCCTCAACACTGTCCCCATCAAACACTCACAGGACAGGGACAGCACAGGGTTAGATACAGGGGAAAGCTTAATCTACACTGTTCCCATCAAACACTCCCAGGACAGGTACAGCATGGGGTTAGATACAGAGTGAAGCTCCCTCTACACTATCCCCATCAAACACTCCCAGGACAGATACAGCACAGGGTTAGATATAGAGTAAAGCTCCCTCTGCACTGTCCCCATCAAACACTCCCAGTACTGGTACAGCACAGGGTAAGATACAGAGTAAAATTCCCTCTACACTGTCCCCATCAAACACTCCCAGGATAGGTACAGCACAGGGTTAGATGCAGAATAAAGCTCCCTCTACACTGCCCTAATGAAACACTCCCAGGATAGGTACAGCACAGGGTTAGATACAGCGTAAAGCTCCCTCTACACTGCGCCCATATAACACTCCCAGGACAGGTACAGCACAAGGTTAGAGACGGAGTAAAGCTCCCTCTACACTGTCCCCACCAATGACTCCCAGGACAGGTACAGCACAGGTTTAGATACAGAGTAAAGCTCCCTCTACACTGTCCCCATCAAACACTCCCAGGACAGGGACAGCACGGGGTTAGATACAGAGTAAAGCTCCCTCTACACTGTCCCCATCAAACACTCCCAGGACAGGGATAGCACAGGGCTAGATACAGGGGACAGCTTCCTCTACACTGTTCCCATCAAACACTCCCAGGACAGGTACAGCACAGGGTTAGATACAGAGTAAAGCTCCCTCTGCACTGTCCCCATCAAACACTCCCAGGCAGGTACAGCACAGGGTTAGATACAGAGTAAAGCTCCCTTTACACTGTCACCATCAACACTCCCAGGACAGGTACAGCACGGGGTTAGATACAGAGTAAAGCTCCCTCTACACTGTCCCCATCAAACACTCCCAGTACTGGTACAGCACAGGGTTAGATACAGAGTAAAGCTCCCTCTACACTGTCCCCATCAAACACTCCCAGTACTGGTACAGCACGGGGTTAGATATAGAGTAAAGCTCCCTCTACACTGCCCCCATCAAACACTCCCAGGACAGGTACAGCACGGGGTTAGATACAGAGTAAAGCTCCCTCTACAGTGTCCCCATCAAACACTCCCAGGACAGGTACAGCACGGGGTTAGATAGACTCACTCCCAGGACAGGTACAGCACAGGGTTAGATACAGAGTAAAGCTCCCTCTACACTGCCCCCATCAAACAGTCCCAGGGCAGGTACAGCACAGGGTTAGATATAGAGTACCGAATAGGCCCCAACTGTAACTTGTTTGTGCTGAGCTGTCATTACCTGCAGTGAACACAGACACAGAGCTCGTGGAACACTCCGATGCAACATTCTGTATCATTGTATCGGATGAGGGGAGAGATTAACAAAAAGGCTTCTGTCTACTTTCCACTGAATAAACCCTGCGAAGTGCACAATCTTTGACACAAAGTTATCGAGGCAACCACCCTCCCGTCCACTCTCTGCTGACGTTCCTGTTGGCTGGCACGCCAATCGGCAGCTGCATCTTGCTGACTCTTCATGTCGTTCTATCTCGTGTCAGATTTCAGCGTGAGGAGGAGTGCGCTCGTGGGCGTGGGTGAGGGTGGGGGACACCGCAGTGAAGGAGTGAGGAGGAGGGTGTCGGGGGAGGGATTGCGAATCCCTGCCCACTGATTGGACCGACCCCTAAAATAAACCTGCGACCTTCGATGTGTCGACGTTTATCTCTGACGGGAAGGCTTGGAGAGGCTGACAGAGCCAGAGGAGGAGGTAGCAGGACCGGGTAGAGGTAAGTGAGTGTGTCCATCGGGGGATGCAGAGAGAGAGAGAGAGGGGGTCCATCAGGCTCGAGCCGCTGACCTGCCCCTCGTAGAGGGGGCCTGAGGGAATGTGGTAAGGAGAGAGGCCGGTGAGTCAGAGGGGAAATACCAACTTGCCGGAGGGGAAAGAAGCAGGAATCGATGGAGGGAAGGTGAGAATGGAAGAGTGTCGGTGCTTCTCGCAACTGAAGCTGCCAAAACGTCCTGCTCATGGCTACGAAAACTCTCACTCCTAGACTGCCTTAAGCTCTATTATCACTGGGCAGTCAATCGCTCCCCACCGCCCCCAACCTGACACCTCACTGCATCAGCTATTTATGGTTGCACAACCTTAATGATCTCAGCCATGGGGTGGGGGTTCTTGGGTGATTTTGAGATCCAGTCGAAGTCCCACTTTCCAGCCCACATGTTTTCCTGGCAGTGAGCAAGGAATTAAAGCTCCCAGAGTTTTGAACGGGAACAGCGTGTCTGGGCTCTGAGCAGTGACCTGAACACCACAAGGAGAGAGAGAGAGACCTGATAATGCTGCAGTTAAATTCATTTGCAGGATGTAGGTGTCACTCTTGGCCAGACCCAGTAATTATTGCCCATCCCTAATTGCCATAAGACACAGGAACTGAAGTAGGTCATTCAGCTCCACCCTTGAGAATGTGGTGGAGCTGCCTTCTTAAACTGCTGCAGTCCCTGAGGTGTAGGCACACCCACTGAGCTGTTAGGGAGGGAGCTCCAGGATTTTGACCCAGCGACAGTGAAGGAATGGCTGATATATTTCCAAGTCAGGGTGGTGAGTGACTTGGAAGGGAACTTCCAGGTGGTGGGGTATCTGCTGCTCTTGTCCTTCTAGATGGTAGTAGTCACGGGTTTGGAAGGTGCTGTTTAAGGAACCTTGCTGAGTTCTTGCACTGCATCTTGTCGATGGTACACACGGCTGTTGCTGTGCGTCGGTGGTGGAGGGTTTGAATGTTTGTAGAAGGAGGAGCAATCAAGTGGGCTGCTTTGTCCTGGATGGTGTTGAGCTTATTGAGTGTTGTTGGAGCTGCACTTATCCAGACAAGGGGAGAGTATTCCATCACACTCCTGACTTTTGCCATGTAGATGGTGGACAGGCTTCAGGATTGCTGGCTGATTTGGCATTGCTGGCTGATTCAGGTTTGCTGGCTGATTCGGGATTGCTGGCTGATTCAGGTTTGCTGGCTGATTCGGGAATTGCTGGTTGATTCAGGTTTGCTGGCTGATTCGGGATTGCTGGCTGATTCAGGAGTGCTCGCTGATTCGGGATTGCTGGCTGATTCAGGTTTGCTGGCTGATTCGGGATTGCTGGCTGATTCAGGATTGCTGGCTGATTCGGGATTGCTCGCTGATTCGGGATTGTTGGCTGATTCAGGTTTGCTGGCTGATTCGGGATTGCTCGCTGATTCGGGATTGCTGGCCGATTCAGGATTGCTGGCTGATTCAGGATTGCTGGCTGATTCGGGATTGCTTGCTGATTCGGGATTGCTGGCTGATTCAGGAGTGCTCGCTGATTCGGGATTGCTGGCTGATTTGGGATTGCTGGCTGATTCAGGATTGCTGGCTGATTCGGAATTGCTCGCTGATTCGGGATTGCTGGCTGATTCAGGATTGCTCACTGATTCGGGTTTGCTGGCTGATTTGGGATTTCTGACAGATTCGGATGGCCCTTCATGGTACGCAGAGTTTTGTTGCCTCTGTTTCCATCACACCTGGGCAGCAATGTTGGGAGATGGGATTCAAACCCGGGAATGTCTGATTCCTCGGCAGAGTGACGAGGATAAAAGCTTGTTCATTAACGAGGTAGTTAGCAGCAATCTACAGGATAAGCAGCTCTCTCTCAATCCACGGTGAGTACTGTGATACATCCAACAATCAGACATCTCCACGCAGGAACCTGGACATCTCCTTCAATTGATAAATAATATTGGCTGTTAACTGACACAAACCAATCACATAACTTCTAAAAGCCATATGCTGAGGTAATTCTTTCTCTCTTTCTCTTTGTATCTCTCTCTCTCACACTCTCTCTGACTCAATATCTCTGTTCTCACTACCGTCCTCTGCCTTCTCTCTTTCTCTCCCTGTCTGCCTCTTCTCTCTCTTTATCGTTCTCTCTGTTCCTCTCTGTCACTCTCACTCTCTCTCTCTTTCTGTCTTTCTCTCAGTCTCTCTCTCTATCTCCCTCTGCCCCTCTCTCTATCTCTCTGACATCCACTCATGCTGTCTCTGACTTTCACTCTGTCTCTGACTTTCACTCTCACTCTCTCTCTGACTTTTACCCTCTCTCTGACTTTCACTCTCTCTGACTTTCACCCTCTCTCTGCCTTTCACTCTCTCTTTCTCTCTGACTTTCACCTTCTCTCTCTCTGACTTTCACCCTGTCTCTGGTTCACTCTCTCTGACTTTCACTCTCTCTTTCTCTCTGACTTTCACCCTCTCTCTGACTTTCACTCTCTCTTTCTCTCTGACTTTCACCTTCTCTCTCTCTGACTTTCACCCTCTCTCTGACTTTCACTCTCTCTTTCTCTCTCTGACTTTCACCCTCTCTCTGACTTTCACCCTCTCTCTGACTTTCACTCTCTCTTTCTCTCTGACTTTCACCCTCTCTCTGACTTTCACTCTTTCTCTCCATGGCATTCTGTCTCTCTGACATTCTGTGTCTCTCTCTGACATTCGCACTCTTGCTCTCTCTCTCCCTGACATGCACTCTCTCTCTTTCTCTCTCTGGCATTCACTCTCTCTCAGAGGTTTGTGCTCTCAAGTTCGCCCTCTGGAGGCTGAATAAGGGAGGATATTCTCACAGGGAGGGCGGGCGGGTGGGGGGGGCGGTTTCTCCCTGGTGTCTGGGAGCCAATATTTACCCCTCACCACTCTCACTAAAAAAAACAGATGATCTGGGTTATTCTAACATTGCTGTGTGTGGGATCCTGCTGTGTACAAACTGCATGCTGTGTTTGCTGCAACAGTGACCTTACTTGAAAACAAATCCAATCTCTCTAATTGCTGTGTTTTTCAGTCTCCATCTGACCAGCCTGGATCCTGCAAGTATCTGGATTGAGTTCAGGATATGAAGACATCTCTCAGTTTAATGTTGTCTCTACTGGCAGTCAATACTGGTAAGTGAAAAGAGAAAAGATTATTTACTTTCTTCATTTCCACCATATTCCTCCCATTCGTTCTCTCTCCATCCTCAGTTCCCACACTGACTCCGTTTCTGCATCCTGAATCCCAGTCCTCTCTCTCCATCTCCACACTCTCTGCACTATATTCCTCACCCTGTTCCTCTTTACAACTGCCTCATGGGCCCAGTATCTCACGGGGATCCTTTGAGAGCATGCTAACTGCTGACCCTCTGCCCTGTCCCAAGGTACAAGGTACAACCTGTATCCCAGGTTCGATTCCAGCTTGGGTCACTGTCTGTGCGGAGTCTGCACATCCTCCCCGCCTGTGCGTGGGTTTCCTCCGGGTACTCCGGTTTCCTCCCACAGTCCAAAGATGTGCAGGTTGGGTGGATTGGCCATGATAAATTGCCCTTAGTGTCCAAAATTCTATGATTAACCTAGGACAAAAGTTCGGCACAACATCGTGGGCCGAAGGGCCTGTTCTGTGCTGTATTTCTCTATCTCTATCTATTTATCTGTAAGAAGTCTTACAACACCAGGTTAAAGTCCAACAGGTTTGATTCAAACACGAGCTTTCGGAGCGCAGCTCCTTCCTCAGGAAAGCTCCACTGCGCTCCGAAAGCTCGTGTTTGAATCAAACCTGTTGGACTTTAACCTGGCGTTGTAAGACTTCTTACTGTGCTCACCCCAGTCCAACGCCGGCATCTCCACATCATATCTATCTGTGTGCAGGCTGCTAACCACTGACCCCCGATCTGTCTGTGTGGTGAATGTAACTCCGTAATTCACACTGTATTGTATATACATGAGACGATGCATTGATAAGCGCAGTTGCGTTGCCTGACCACTAGGGGAGTAGCGCTGGGAATGCTTAGGAGTTTGTACAGGGCTCCACCCTTGGCTCCGCCCACGACTCCTCCCCCTGGACTGCTGTATAAATATCAATGCTCAGAGCCAGTCGTTCAGTTCATCGAGAGTTCAATGTGGAACAGGCTGGCTCTGTTGTAGATTAAAACCACTGTTCATATCTTAAAGCACGTGTCTAGTGAATTGATGGTTCCATCAATTTAATCTACTTAAGAAACAGTCAGGATCAATCATGGAATCAGCCCTCAAGCCTGAGCGACTGGAACTCGACCCGCAGGATGCAGAGGCAAAAGAAATGTTTTCTCATTGGCTGCGGTGTTTTAAAGCCTACCTGGCGGAAGCAAGCACAGCCGAAACAACGGAGGAGCAGAAACTGAGCCTACTGCACGCGAGGGTGAGCCACAGAATCTCTACTCAATTAAACTGCGCCGGTTCGAATGCTGAAGCCCTAGCGCTACTCGACAAAATGTATGTGAGGCCTGTTAATGAAGTCTGTGCACGACACGTGTTCACTACTCGCCGCAAGCGGCCTACGGAACCGCTCGCAGAATTCCTGAGAGATCTTAAAACTTTATCTAGTGACTGTAATTACCAGGCGGTTACTGCGGCAGAACATAGAGAACTTGCTGTAAGGGATGCCTTTGTTGCGGGCCTTAGGTCAAATTACGTGCGCCGGCGACTGCTGGAAAAGGGGGCCCTAAATCTTGAAGCGACTGTTGAACTTGCTACCACTATGGAGGTCTCCTTCCGCAGCCTCACCACATTCCCCGCGGACCCCGCGACCCCGTCATGGGCCCCCGACCAGCGCCTTCCCCAGGCCTGCGCCGCGCGGGCGCCCAGCCACAATGCTGCCCCAGCCTGCCACTTTTGCGGTCAGAATCAGCACTCGCGGCAGCACTGCCTGGCCCGCAATGCGACCTGCAGCAGCTGCGGGCGAAAAGGACACTATGCCAGAGTGTGTCTGGCGAAGCAAGACCCAGCTTCTAACCCTCCCACGGCTCAAAGCACTCGTTCCCTGAATTCACAGGCCCACAGGCCCTGAAATGCTGCAGCCTGTATGCCGACTCCGCCCCCACCCGACATGTGCGACTCATGGGGGCGGCCATCTTGGCAATCCTCCTCCATGCGGCCAGCCATGTGCGACTCATGGGGCGGCCATCTTGGCAATCCTCCTCCATGCGGCCGGCCATGTGCGACTCATGGGGGCGGCCATCTTGGGATCCATCCCCTTCAAACTCTGAAACTCACCTCGACGACTACGAACTCTGAGGGCAGTCATCACGGGGCCACTCCAGCACAGCTGATCGAGCCACCGACGACCCCGCAACTCAGCGCAGTCACACTGGACCAATCGCGCCCGAAGCATCTGCGAAACCCGATGGCGACGGTCCAAATTAACGGGTACAGCACGCCATGCCTTTTCGACTCCGGGAGCACTGAGAGCTTCATACACCCAGATCTAGTAAGATGGTGTTCGCTCCCCGTTTTCCCCGTGCAGCAAACTATCTCCCTCGCTTCAGGCTCCCACTCTGGACAACGCTCACAATCCAAGGCGCTAGCTATGCCAAATTCCAGCTCTACGTCCTGCCCAAACTCTGCGCCCCACTCTTATTAGGCCTTGATTTCCAGTGTAATCTCAAGAGTCTCACCCTCAGTTTCGGCGGACTCTAACCCCACTCACTATCTGCAGCCTAGCCACGTTGCGAATCTCCCCCCCTCCTCTCTTTGCCAACCTCACCCCGGACTGTAAACCCATAGCCACTCGCAGCAGGCGGTACAGCCTACAGGACAGGGTATTCATCTGATCGGAGGTCCGAAGGCTACTCAGTGAGGATATCATAGAGGCCAGCAACAGCCCCTGGAGAGCTCAGGTGGTGGTCGTTAAGGCCGGGGAAAAATTCCGCATGGTTGTCGACTATAGTCAGGCCATAAATAGATTCACGCTCCTTGATGCGTATCCCCTCCCCAGGATTGCAGACATGGTAAACCAGATCGCCCAGTATCGGCTCTTTTCCACGGTGGATCTGAAGTCTGCATACCACCAGCTCCCAATCCGCCCGGAGGACCGCCACTACACGGCATTCGAGGCCGATGGCCGCCTCTTCCATTTCCTCCGGGTCCCTTTCGGCGTCACTAATGGGGTCTCGGTGTTCCAATGAGCAATGGACCGAATGGTGGAGCAGTACGGGCTGCGGGCCACGTTTCCGTACTTGGACAATGTCACCATCTGCGGCTATGACCAGCAGGACCACGACGCCAACCTCCACTGTTTTCTCCACATGGCACAGAAACTGAATCTCACGTATAACAAGGTGAAATACGTTTTCCGCACAACCAGACTAGCCATCCTCGGCTATGTCGTGGAAAACGGAGTCCTGGGCCCAGACCCGGACCCGGACTCTTAGAACTCCCCCTCCCTCATTGTCCCAAGGCCCTCAAATGGTGCTTGGGTTTCTTTTCCTACTATGCCCAGTGGGTCCCTCAATATGCGGACAAAGCCCGCCCACTCTTTAAGGCCACACGATTTCCCCTGTCAACCGAGGCACGCCAGGCCTTCGACGGCATCAAGGAGGACATCGCCAAAGCGGTCATGCGGGCGGTGGATGAATCCACTCCCTTTCAGGTTGAGAGCGACGCCTCAGAGGTAGCTCTAGCAGCCACTTTAAATCAGGCAGGGAGACCCGTTGCATTTTTCTCCCGTACCTTATCCGCTTCAGAACTCCGACACTCCTCAGTCGAGAAGGAAGCACAAGCCATCGTGGAGGCTGTTCGTCACTGGAGGCAGTACCTCGCAGGTAGGAGGTTCACCCTCATCACCGACCAACGATCGGTTGCTTTTATGTTTGACAACTCGCAAAGGGGCAAAATTAAAAACGATAAAATCCTGCGGTGGAGGATCGAACTCTCCACCTACAGTTACGATATTAAGTATCGAACGGGGATGCTCAACGAGCCCCCAGATCCCCTATCCCGCGGGACATGCGCCAGCGCGCAGATTGACCGCCTGAAAGTCATCCACAACGACCTCTGCCACCCGGGGGTCACCCGGCTCGCCCACGCCATGAAAGCCCAAAATCTGCCTTTCTCCACTGAGGAGGTAAAAGCCGTCACCAGAGACTGCCCGATCTGTGCGGACTGCAAACCGCACTTCTATAGACCAGGCAGGGCCCACCTGGTCAAGGCTTCTAGGCCCTTTGAACGCCTCACGATCGATTTCAAAGGGCCACTCCCCTCAACTAACAGGAACGTTTACTCCTTAAACGTCATAGATGAGTTCTCCCGCTTCCCATTTGCTATCCCGTGCCCCGATATGATCTCCCACACAGTCATTAGGGCCCTGCATAGTATCTTCACCCTGTTTGGTTTCCCCAGCTATGTGCACAGCGACCGGGGTTCGTCCTTCATGAGCGACGAGCTGCGTCAGTACCTGCTCGACAAGGGCATTGCCTCAAGCAGGACTACCAGCTGCAACCACAGGGGGAACGGGCAGGTGGAGAGGGAGAATGCAACGGTCTGGAAGACCGTCCTACTGACTCTCCGGTCCAGGAATTTCCAAGTCTCCCAGTGGCAGGAAGTCCTCCCAGACGCGCTCCACGCTATCAGGTCCCTCTCATGCACAGCGACCAATCAGACCCCGCACGAGCAGCTCTTTAGTTTTTCCAGGGGCACTACCATGGGGGTCTCACTTCCGGCATGGCTGAAGACACCGGGCCCGGTACTCCTCAGGAAGAACGTCAGGGTGCACAAAACTGACCCCCTTGTTGAGAAGGTGCGCCTGCTTCACTCCAACCCCCAGTACGCCTTCGTCGAGTTCCCTGACGGCCATCAGTTCACCGTATTCCTCCGGGACCTTGCACCCGCTGGGTCCAGCATCCCCTCTATCACTACAGATGCACCCCTCACCCTACACCCCATCCTGCCGCCCCCTCGGGCTCCTGAGCCCACTAGCTCGCTACATTGGTTCCGCGCGCCCGCACCGGCTAACCCCCAGCGCCCCCAGTCCCCAGTCGAACCAGACGGGTATGGAGCTCGGACGAGATCTTCCCCGGAGTCCGCCATCGTACCCCAACCCACAACCCCCGTCCAGCCACCGCAAGAGGCTGCAGATCGCAGCGGACAGTTCGACCACCGGTCAGACTCAATTTATGAACCACCACCCCTGCCGGACTTGATTTTTTTTGTAGGGGGTGAATGTGGTGAATGTAACTCCGTAATTCATACTGTATTGTATATACATGAGACCATGCATTGATAAGCGCAGTTGCGTTGCCCGACCACTAGGGGGAGTAGCGCTGGGAATGCTTAGGAGTTTGTACAGGGCTCCGCCCACAACTCCTCCCCCTGGACTACTGTATAAATACCAATGCTCAGAGCCAGTCGTTCAGTTCATCGAGATTTCAACGTGGAACAGGCTGGCTCTGTTGTAAGTAGATTAAAACCACTGTTCATATCTTAAAGCACGTGTCTAGTGAATTGATGGTTCCATCAGTCTGGAAGCCGCTAACTTCTGACCCCTGGTCTATGTGCAGGCTGCTAACCCCTGACCCTCTGACCTCTGGTCTGTGTGCAGGCTGCTAACCTCTGACCCTCTGACCCCTGGTCTGCATGCAGGCTGCTAACCCCTGACTCTCTGACCCCCAGTCTGTGTGCAGGCTGCTAACCCCTGGCCCTCTAAGCCCTGGTCTGTGTGCAGGCTGCTAACCCCTTGACTCTCTGACCCCTGGTCTGCGTGCAGTCTGCTAACCCCTGACCCTCTGTCCCTGGTCTGTGTGCAGGCTGCTAACCCCTGGCTCTCTAAGCCCTGGTCTGTGTGCAGGCTGCTAACCCCTGACTCTCTGACCCCCAATCTGTGCAGGCTGCTAACCCCTGACGCTCTGACCTCTGGTCTGCATGCAGGCTGCTAACCCCTGACTCTCTGACCCCCGGTCTGTGTGCAGGCTGCTAACCCCTGACTCTCTGACCCCCGGTCTGTGTGCAGGCTGCTAACCCCTGACTCTCTGACCCCCGGTCTGTGTGCAGGCTGCTAACCCCTGACCCTCTGTCCCTGGTCTGTGTGCAGGCTGCTAACCCCTGACTCTCTGACCCCTGGTCTGTGTGCAGGCTGCTAACCCCTGACTCTCTGACCCCCGGTACCTGACTCTGACCCCTGGTCTGTGTGCAGGCTGCTAACCCCTGACTCTCTGACCCCCGGTCTGTGTGCAGGCTGCTAACCCCTGACCCTCTGTCCCTGGTCTGTGTGCAGCCTGCTAACCTCTGACCCTCTGACCCCTGGTCTGCATGCAGGCTGCTAACCCCTTGACTCTCTGACCCCTGGTCTGCATGCAGGCTGCTAACCCTTGACTCTCTGACCCCTGGTCTGTGTGCAGTCTGCTAACCCCTGACCCTCTGTCCCCGGTCTGTGTGCAGGCTGCTAACCCCTGACCCTCTGACCCCCGGTCTGTGTGCAGGCTGCTAACCCCTGACTCTCTGACCCCCGGTCTGTGTGCAGGCTGCTAACCCCTGACCCTCTGACCCCGGTCTGTGTGCAGGCTGCTAACCCCTGACCCTCTGACCCCTGGTCTGTGCGCAGGCTGCTAACCCCTGACCCTCTGACCCCGGTCTGTGTGCAGGCTGCTAACCCCTGACCCTCTGACCCCTGGTCTGTGTGCAGGCTGCTAACCCCTGACCCTCTAAGCCCTGGTCTGTGTGCAGGCTGCTAACCCCTGACCCTCTAAGCCCTGGTCTGTGTGCAGGCTGCTAACCCCTGACCCTCTGACCCCCGGTCTGTGTGCAGGCTGCTAACCCCTGACTCTCTAAGCCCTGGTCTGTGTGCAGGCTGCTAACCCCTGACCCTCTAAGCCCTGGTCTGTGTGCAGGCTGCTAACCCCTGACCCTCTGACCCCTGGTCTGCGTGCAGGCTGCTAACCCCTGACCCTCTAAGCCCTGGTCTGTGTGCAGGCTGCTAACTCCTGACCCTCTAAGCCCTGGTCTGTGTGCAGGCTGCTAACGCCTGACTCTCTGACCCCCAGTCTGTGTGCAGGCTGCTAACCCCTTGTGGCGCTAACAATTATACTCAAAGCCGAGAGACTAGTACAATAGAGGCTTTATTGTTGTACGATGTTGTCCCTCCATCCGCAACTGTAGACTGAGGGTCTGAGCAGCTCTCATACATATTTATCCACAAGCTCCCTGTGGGCGGAGCTAGCCGGCAGGGGCTGACCGGAGGAACCTGTATTACAGGTACAGGCATACATCCCCCTACTGCAGTACACATAACTACAGTGGTTATCTCACCACATTCACCCCCTGTAAAAAATGAGTCCGGCGGGGGTGACATGTAACTCTAATACAAAGGATGCTATTTACAAGAGGGTCCAACAAGGAAAACCAAGAGTCCATCCGGTTAGCAGGTTACAGGTTGAGCCGAATCGGTGGTCGGACGTTCCGCTGTGATCGGCGTAGCTGTGGTGGTGACGTCGGCACAGGCGGTGATGGCCCCGATGGTGCAGGTGCTGGCGGTGTTGGTGCTGGCTGCTGGCGGGATCACTCCGAGAGCAAGCCAAAATCTTCCGTGTCCTCCAGGGTGGGCAGGGGGATGAGGGATGGACCTGATGGGGACGAATAGGGGGGCGCTGGAAGGGGTGTGGGCATGGGATCGGCACCTGAGGGAGCCAGGTCCCGGAGCGAGACTGTGTCCTGGTGGCCGTCGGGGAACTCCACGTAGGCATACTGAGGGTTGGCGTGGAGAAGGCGTACTTTGTCCACCAGGGGTTCCGCCTTGTGGTGCCGGACATGCCTACGGAGAAGGACTGGGCCCGGAGTCGTGAGCCAAGTCGGGAGCGACACTCCGGATGTGGACTTCCTAGGGAAGGCAAAAACACGTTCATGGGGTGTACTGTTAGTTGCGGTGCACAGTAGAGACCGAATGGAATGGAACGCGTCAGGGAGGACCTGCTGCCAGCGAGCGGCTGGGAGGTTCCTGGACCGTAGGGCCAACTGGACGGCCCTCCATACCATCCCGTTCTCCCTCTCTACCTGCCCGTTTCCCCGGGGTTGTAGCTGGTCGTCCTGCTGGAGGCGATACCCCTGCTGAGCAGGAACTGACGCAGCTCATCGCTCATGAATGAGGATCCCCTGTCACTGTGGATATAGTCGGGGAAACCGAACAGGGCGAAAATGGAATCCAGGGCCTTGATGACGGTGGCAGACGTCATATCTGGGCATGGGATGACAAAGGGGAACCTACAGTTGCGGATGGAGGGACAACATCGTACAGCAATAAATTGTGGCGCTAACAATTATACTCAAAGCCGAGAGACTAGTACAATAGAGGCTTTATTGCTGTACGATGTTGTCCCTCCATCCGCAACTGTAGACTGAGGGTCTGAGCAGCTCTCATACATATTTATCCACAAGCTCCCTGTGGGCGGAGCTAGCCGGCAGGGGCTGACCGGAGGAACCTGTATTACAGGTACAGGCATACATCCCCCTACAGCAAGTACACATAACTACAGTGGTTATCTCACCACACCCCTGACTCTCTGACCCCCGGTCTGTGTGCAGGCTGCTAACCCCTGACTCTCTGACCCCCCCGGTCTGTGTGCAGGCTGCTAACCCCTGGCCCTCTGACCCCGGTCTGGGTGCAGGCTGCTAACCCCTGACCCTCTAAGCCCTGGTCTGTGTGCAGGCTGCTAACCCCTGACCCTCTAAGCCCTGGTCTGTGTGCAGGCTGCTAACCCCCGACTCTCTGACCCCCCCCGGTCTGTGTGCAGGCTGCTAATCCCTGACTCTCTGACCCCCGGTACCTGACTCTGACCCCCGGTCTGTGTGCAGGCTGCTAACCCCTGACTCTCTGACCCCCGGTCTGTGTGCAGGCTGCTAACCCCTGACTCTCTGACCCCCGGTCTGTGTGCAGGCTGCTAACCCCTGACTCTCTGACCCCCGGTACCTGACTCTGACCCCCGGTCTGTGTGCAGGCTGCTAACCCCTGACTCTCTGACCCCCGGTCTGTGTGCAGGCTGCTAACCCCTGACTCTCTGACCCCCGGTCTGTGTGCAGGCTGCTAACCCCTGACTCTCTGACCCCCGGTCTGTGTGCAGGCTGCTAACCCCTGACTCTCTGACCCCCGGTACCTGACTCTGACCCCCGGTCTGTGTGCAGGCTGCTAACCCCTGACTCTCTGACCCCCGGTCTGTGTGCAGGCTGCTAACCCCTGACTCTCTGACCCCCGGTCTGTGCAGGCTGCTAACTCCTAACCCTCTGCTCCCGGTGCGTCTGGAAGCCACTATCTCCTGACCCTCTGGCCCCGGTCTGTCTGGAGGACACTAACCCTTGCCCCTCTGTTCCCAGTCTGTCTGGAGGCCACTAACCCCTGACCCATGGTGTCCAGGTGGCAGTGCCAGGCTGGCAAGGTCACTGAGGGGGGCCTTGCCCAATTAAAGGAGGCTTGAGGGGGAGTATGAATGGTTGGGGGGGTAAAGGGTGGATATGAAGGGGCCTCCTGAAGGATGGGGGGGAAAGGGTGGGGTCCTGGAAGGCGGGGCACCGAATGGAGGCATGGGAAGGCCTGAGAAGGGGGGCCCCCAGCGACCCCATAACAGATTGTCCTCACTTGGGGGGGTCTTTGCCCTTGCGTCTGGGGGGGGAGGGGGTGGTGAAGTTGTCCATGGTTGGGGGGGGGTGAGGTGTGGGGACCCTCAAGCTTATTTAGAGATTGGGGCATCTTTTCAAAATGGCGGGCCGACCTCTGAGGAGCCGGTGTGCCCAACGAGTTCAGGGAACGATTTAAGGGCAGCACGGCAACACAGTGGTTAGCACTGTTGCTTCACAGCGCCAGGGTCCCAGGTTCTATTCCCAGCTTGGGTCACTGTCTGTGTGGAGTCTGCATGTTCTCCCCATATCTGCAAGGATTTCCTCCGGGTGCTCCGGTTTCCTCCACAAATCCCGAAAGATGTTAGGTGGATTGGCCATGCTAAATTGCCCGTAGTGTCCTAATAAAAGTAAGGTTAAGGGGGGGTTGTTGGGTTACGGGTATAGGGTGGATACGTGGGTTTGAGTAGGGTGATCATGGCTCGGCACAACATTGAGGGCCGAAGGGCCTGTTCTGTGCTGTACTGTTCTATGTTCTATGTGCTGTTAGGTAGTTTGGACAATCTGAATTCTCCCTCTGTGTACCCGAACAGGCGACGGAGTGTCGCGACTTGGGGATTGTCACAGTAACTCATTGCAGTGTTAATGCCAGCCTACTTGTGACAATAAAGATTATTAAAAAAACCTAAATGGGAACAAAGTCCCATAGCGAGCGTTCAGCCGTGTGTTTCCCAGTGCACGCAGCGGGACAAGATTAAAAATGATAAAATCTTGCGGTGGAGAATCGAGCTCTCCACCTATAATTGCGAGATTTTGTATCGCCCCGGCAGACTCAACGAGCCCCCAGACTCCCTTTCCCGAGGTACATGTGCCAGCGCACAAGTAGACCAACTCCGTGCCCTACACAACAGCCTCTGCCACCCGGGGGTCACACGACTGTACCACCTCATCAAAGCCCGCAATCTGCCCCACTCCGTCGAGGAAGTACGGGCTGTCACCAGGGACTGCCAGGTCAGTGCGGAGTGCAAGCCGCACTTCTACCGGCCGGACCGCGCGGCCTGGTGAAGGCCTCCTGCCCCTTTGAACGCCTCAGCGTGGATTTCAAAGGGCCCCTCCCCTCCATCGACCGTAACATGTACTTTCTCAGTGTAGTCGATGAGTACTCCAGATTCCCTTCGCCATCCTATGCCCCGATATGACGTCTGCCACCGTCATCAAGGCCCTCAACACAATCTTTGCTCTGTTCGGATTCCCCGCCTACATCCACAGCGACAGGGGATCCTCATTCATGAGCGATGAGCTACGTCAGTTCCTGCTCAGCAGGGGTATCGCCTCCAGCAGGACGACCAGCTACAACCCCCGGGGAAACGGGCAGGTAGAGAGGGAGAACGGGACGGTTTAGAGAGCCGTCCAACTGGCCCTACGGTCCAGAAACCTCCCAGCCTCTCGCTGGCAGGAGGTCCCCCCTGATGCACTACACTCCATCCGGTCTCTACTGTGCACCGCCACAAATAACACACCCCATGAACGTGTTTTTACCTTCCCTAGGAAGTTCACATCCGGGGTGTCGCTCCCAACTTGGCTCACAGCTCCAGGACCGGCCCTTCTACGTAGGCATGTCCGACTCCACATGGCAGACCCCTTGGTGGACAGGGTACACTTGCTCCACGCCAACCCCCAGTATCGCTAAGTGAAGTTCCCCGACGGCCGCCAAGATACTGTCTCCCTCAGGGACCTGGCTACCTCAGGTTCCACTACAACACACTCCCCCACCCACGCGCCACCCTCCCCTCCCCCGGCGCTCCCAACATTAGCCACTGGGTGCACCAGTATTAGAGGATGTAAGGTAGGACCTGCACTACAGGTTCACCGGTAGCCCCTGCCAGCTAGCTCCGCCCACAAGGAGCCGTATAAATATGCGTGTCCTCCATTGATCTGCCATTTCGCCAGCTGCAGCAGGAGGCCACGCATCTGACAGCAATAAAGCCACAGTTGTACCCAACCTTAGTCTTTGTGCAATTAATCGTGCATCAGGGAATGAGACTGAGACACAGAGAGAGAGAGACACACAGACAGATAGTGAGAGTGAGACAGTCAGAGCGAGACAGATGGAGAGCGAGTGAGTGTGAGAGAGGGAGAGGGAGAGGGAGAGAGTGCGTATGGATGTGTGACTGGGATGGGAGTTCAGTTGGGAATGTGGAACTCTCGCCTTCACTTTGTTGTGTTTTCTCTCTCCAGCCACCAGATGCACAGACATTGCTGGAACAATGAAGCAGATTGATGCCGGAATTGGAATGGTGTTCGGAGTTAATTATACAGGATCCGTGTACACCCGGCTGCAGGATTCCTGGATCAGGATCCCTGGAACACTCAAACACATCACTGTTGGTCCAGCAGGAGTTTGGGGAGTGGATCACAAGAGAAAGATTTTCCGGATGACATCAGGAACCTTGAACCCGATATTCAGTGAGTCAGGAGTTTACCAGATATTTATAAAGGAATTGCATTTCTCAAATGTTTCCCAGTCAATGAAATTTGCAGGAAATGAAGCAACAGATATACATACAGCAAGATCCCACTAATGTTCACTCAATACTGACACTCTGACAGTGCAGCTCTCCCTCAGTACTGACCCTCTGACAGTGCAGCACTCCCTCAGTACTGACCCCCTGACAGTGCAGCACTCCCTCAGTACTGACCCTCTGACAGTGCAGCACTCCCTCAGTACTGACCCTCTGACAGTGCCGCACTCCCTCAGTACTGACCCTCTGACAGTGCAGCTCCCCCTCAGTACTGACCCTCTGACAGTGCGGCACTCCCTCAGTACTGACCCTCCGAGAGTGCAGCGCTCCCTCAGTACTGACCCTCTGGCAGTGCAGCACTCCTTCAGTACTGACCCTCTGACAGTGCAGCACTCCCTCAGTACTGACCCTCTGACAGTGCAGCACTCCCTCAGTACAGACCCTCTGACAGTGCAGCACCCCCTCAGTACTGACCCTCTGACAGTGCAGCACTCCCTCAGTACTGACCCTCTGACAGTGCAGCACCCCCTCAGTACTGACCCTCTGACAGTGCAGCACTCCCTCAGTACTGACCCTCTGACAGTGCAGCACTCCCTCAGTACTGACCCTGACAGTGCAGCACTCCCTCAGTACTGACCCTCTGACAGTGCAGCACTCCCTCAGTACTGACCCTCTGACAGTGCAGCACTCCCTCAGTACAGACCCTCTGACAGTGCAGCACCCCCTCAGTACTGACCCTCTGACAGTGCAGCACTCCCTCAGTACTGACCCTCTGACAGTACAGCACTCCCTCAGTACTGACCCTCTGACAGTACAGCACTCCCTCAGTACTGACCCTCTGACAGTGCAGCACTCCCTCAGTACTGACCTTCTGGCAGTGCAGCACTCCTTCAGTACTGACCCTCTGACAGTGCAGCACTCCCTCAGTACTGACCCTCTGACAGTGCAGCACCCCCTCAGTACTGACCCTCTGACAGTGCAGCATTCCCTCAGTACTGACCCTCTGACAGTACAGCACTCCCTCAGTACTGACCCTCTGACAGTACAGCACTCCCTCAGTACTGACCCTCTGACAGTGCAGCACTCCCTCAGTACTGACCCTGACAGTGCAGCACTCCCTCAGTACTGACCCTCTGACAGTGCAGTACTCCCTCAGTATTGACCCTCTGACAGTACAGCGCTCCCTCAGTACTGACCCTCTGACAGTACAGCACTCCCTCAGCACTGACCCTCTGACAGTGCAGCACTCCCTCAGTACTGACCCTCTGACAGTGCAAATCACAAAAATAAAGCAATGTGCAGAGACCTCAGAAGGTTTTACGGCTGCAGGAGGTTCCAGAGGCAGGGAGGGTTGTCAGAGCTCGAGGAGGTTATGGAGATGGGAGTGTTGTAGGGGCTGGAAGGAGTTACAGAGATAGGGAGGATTGTAGATGCTGGGGGGGGGTTACAAAGATAGGGAAGGTTGTTGGGGCTGGAGGGGGCTACAGAGATTGCATGGGTTGTAGGGGCTGGGGTGTTACAGGGATAGGAAGGGTTGTAGGGCTGGAGAATGTTACAGAGATAGGGAGCGTTGTAGGGCTGGAGAATGTTACAGAGATAGGGATGGATGTAGGGGCTGGAGCAGGTTACAGGAATAGGGAGGGTTGTAGGGCTGGAAAATGTTACAGAGATAGGGATGGATGTAGGGGCTGGAGCAGGTTACAGGAATAGGGAGCGTTGTAGGGCTGGAGAATGTTACAGAGATAGGGATGGATGTAGGGGCTGGAGCACGTTACAGGAATAGGGAGGGTTGTAGGGCTGGAGAATGTTACAGAGGTAGGGATGGATGTAGGGGCTGGAGCAGGTTACAGGAATAGGGAGGGTTGTAGGGCTGGAGAATGTTACAGAGGTAGGGAGGGTTGTAGGGCTGGAGAATGTTACAGAGATAGGGATGGGTGTAGGGGCTGGAGGAGGTTACAGGAATAGGGAGGGTTGTAGGTACTGGAAGAAGTTACAGAGCTTATGGGAAGCTGGAAGGGATTTGAACACAATGATGTAGAACTTTGAGCAATACAGCCTGGAGGTGTGAATGAGTGGAGGTGATCCGCTGCACGTTAGGGATATACACAGGGAGGGTGGGGGTTAGTAGTGTTTTAGATGAGTTGAAGTTCACAGTGGGCAGGTGATGGGTGGCCAGGGGAGGAGAATGTTGGCATTAGTGAGTCTGGAGCTAACAAAGGCTCTGATTCGTGGAATGGGGTCAGGGGGCAGGGACGGGCTGGGGCAGGGCAGGAATGGGGTGGGGTGGGAGGGATGGCTGACGTTACGGATTGGATAACCGGCACAGCGTGGGCCAGTGATTGGCGATAAGGCGGAGTCAAACCAGACGCCGTGATTACAATCGGCCTAGTCTTTCAGACACCATGTGAAACCTAAGATAATGGGGGCTGTTAGGGGAGGGGGAAGCGTGGAGGTTGTCACGACGAGTTGACCAGACTGAAGCTAATCCCGCTCTCTTCAATCCTTTCAGATGGTGAACTGATTCAGCTGGACGCTGGGGGAGAGCGGATCCTGGCAGGAGTCGACCAGTTTGGCTCCACCTTCTGCATCAACAGCCAAGACCTGGCCGCCGTCACCGACAACAAGTCCGCTACCTTCAACACCATCGGGAGCCGGATGCGGTACTACTCCTGCGGACCCCTGGGCTGCTGGGGGGTGACCCTCGCCAGGGACGTCTACTACCGACTCAACGTGAAGCCCTCGGCCTGCATTGGCACCAGCTGGACACGCGTCTTCGGAAAGTTCCAGAACATCGAGGTCGGCAGCGATGGGCGAGTATTTGGGATCAGCGTCACCAAACAGCTGTACATGAGGTAAATCCCGCAGCGCAATGGAAAGAAGTCAAGAACACAGGAGAGAGCGGGTGATAAGTGTGATTGGCCAGGGGGAGTGGGAGGGTGGCAAATTGTCCTGATTGGAAATGTGAAGTAATTCATCGATTTCTGGTATTAGGTTTCCAGTCCAGCCCCAACAGTGGCAACATATTAATTCATTTAAAAGACTGTGCGGAAGGAATGATTCATACCAGGAGTGTTTGCATAAAGACATTGGGATTTGGGATTTCTTTTTAAACAAGACTTTATTATGAATGTAAGATTAAACTCTTTAACTTCACACCTGTAAAGAACAGCTTACAATTAACCCTTAAACACTACTACTCAATTTCCCATTGAACAACAAGAAAATAAACATACAGCTCTCAATCTATCTTAAAGTCAGCCTGGCTAGAGTAATACTCGCTTTACAGAACAGATTTGGCTTCTGTTGGAACCCCTTCAGATTCTGGCTGAATATCTTCAGAGAGCTGGTTCACCAGCTTCTTCCTTGTCGCCAGGCTAGACTGCTCTGATTAAAGATATTACTCTTTTTTGACTATCCTACTGTGAGAGAATTGTGGACTCAGTGTCAGACAGATCAGATTTTACCTCTTCTATCTCCAGAAACCGTCTCTAAAACTGTCGCTTTTTCAAAATGTCTCTCTGCATCCCTTGGCTACACCCAGCAATGACCTCTTCACCCCATGCTGAAAGATAAATTACCCTCTGAAGGCTGAAAGTACATTAATTCTCCAGGGACCAACATGTAAATTGTTATTGTTTCATCCATCTCTTGTACAGTGTAAAAATGCTAACTTTAGTAAAAATATATTTTTAAAAACTCCCCAGGGACTTTCCCCAATCAAACCATAGTGCATTAGCCCAGACTGAAAACCACATCCTCTGGTCAATTTCACCTTCTGGCTCCGAGAAGCTCCCAGGCCTTTACTAAACAAAATCTTTTTTTTTAAAACAACATGACCACTGTAGTCAAACACACTACAACCCCAGGCATCCAACCCTTTATTTATCCCAATATTTAGAAGCCAATATTCCTTAAAAAAAAACCCATTCATCACACTGGGATAAAACAGGGCTCTTATACTTTTCACGTGCATGTTTATCTGGTTAGTGCAACAGTCGAGGTTCCAACGTCCTCCCCGCCACATGGCAGACCAGGAATCTCTCCCACCCTTTGCCCCTGACACTTGCAGGACTTCTAGTTTGAGTAAAGTGTTATTAATGTGCCTGCCATGAACGTCACGCTGTGGGTTGGGACTCGAACCCAGAGCTTCCGATTCTGAGGCACGGCAATGTTAATCATTGCATTATAAGCCCCCTGTTTCAGAAAAAAGAAACAGAACTTCTGACAGTGCTGCACTGGAGTCGCAGACTCTGCACTTAGGGGTGGGGCCCCTTGAGCTCACAATCTTCTGGCTTAATTAACAGATTTATTCACTCAGCCAAGCGTGACAGGCTTGGGGGTATCAATCCACACTGCACTGAAGGTGGCAGGGCAGGTCAAGAAAGTGGTTACTAAAGTATTCAGTCTCCTGGACTTGATCAATAGAGGCCTAGAGTACAAACGAATTAAGTTATGCTGAATCTATCTTAAACACTGGTTCAGCCTCAACTGCAGCATTGTTGTGGGAACCGCACTTTAAGAAGGATGTGGAGACACTAGAGAGAGAGAACATGGAGAAAGGTTTACATGAATGGTTCCAGTGACATGGGCAGATTGGGCAATATGGGGATGTTCTTCTCAGAAATGAAAAGATTGGGAGGGAGATTTGATCACGGTGTTCAAAATCAGGAGGGGGGGGTAGTTTAGACACAGCAGAGTTTTCTTACCCTTGGAGCATGGGGCCCCAGTTAAGAATTTCCAGCAGCAAGTTTTTTGTGAGTTTAAAATTAAAGGAGCTTATTTATTCTCACACACATGCCCCAAAAATTTGCAAGAATACTTAAGCATGCACACACATATGTGCACACACACACGAGGGTTGTTTACAAATAAAGGTAGCATACGCTGTTACTATTCATGATTAAGTCAGCCTCCGATTTAACATCTCCATCGCCCACTCGAGAATGAAGTTGGTGCTTTGAAGTTGGACCAAGAGTGCTGAAAAGTAAAACATTGTCAGCAGGCCATCAGGTGCCCTGTACTTGAATTTCTAGGAGGTTGATTTGCAGGTTAACTTGTGTTTAGAACAGGCTGTGGGTGTTGGTGGTTATGGTGTGGGAGGTCCTTCTCTCAGTTGGGATTTCCCCACCAACAAGTTGTTATTATCAGTTCCCCTGGCTGTATTTGATGGCTTTCTGTTCAATTTGCCCACGGGCTGCCTGCAGCTGATTTTAACAGATAGTAAGAAGTCTTACAACACCAGGTTGAAGTCCAACATGTTTGTTTCAAACACTAGCTTTCGGAGCACTGCTCCTTCCTCGGGTGAATGAGGAGATATGTTCCAAAAACATATATACAGACAAATTCAAAGCTGCCAGACAATGCTTAGAATGCGAGCATTTGCAGGTAATTGAATCTTTACAGATCCAGAGATAGGGGTAACCCCAGGTTAAAGAGGTGTGAATTGTCTCAAGCCAGGACAGTTGGTAGGATTTTGCAAGGCCAGATGGTGGGGGATGAATGTAATGCGACATGAGTCCCAGGTCCCAGTTGAGGCCGCACTCTTATGTGTGGAACTTGGCTATAAGTTTCTGCTCAGCAATTCTGCGTAGTCGCACGACCTGAAGGCCGCCTTGGAGAACGCTTACCCGGAGATCACAGGACGAATGCTCTTGACTGCTGAAGTGTTCCCCGACTGGAAGGGAACATTCCTGCCTGGTGAGTGTCGCGTGATGTCCGTTCATTCGTTGACGCAGCGTCTGCATGGTCTCGCCAATGTACCACGCTTCGGGACATCCTTTCCTGTATCCTTTCCTGGATTTTAGAAGAAGGAAAGAGCATGGCTCCCTCATCATGTAACCTTTTACAAGTTCGAGGTCCTTCTCCAAAGAATATTAATGTTTCATCTGACATCCCGCGTTGATTTTTTAAAATATTTTTATTCAGGAAATTGTCAATTTTGCAACATACAAAAAAAGAAAAACATGTTTATGCAATTTTTATAAAACTACCCCCACAGCCCAGTCCCATCTCTCCCTTATTTATCAAGTATGCTCCCTGCTCCCCCCACCTACCCACCTCCCCCTTATGGGCAACAACCAGTTCCTTAACAAAGGTAATAAATGGTACTGACGTCTAATAGAACCCTTTCTCCGTCCCCTATTGGTGTATTTGATTTTTTTTCCAAGTGCAGGACTCACACAGGTCCCCCAGCCATGACGACACCTTAGGCGGTGCTGATGCCCTCCACGCGAGCGAAATCCACCTCCAGGCTATCAGAGAGGTGAAGGCCAAGACGTCAGCCTTCTTCCCCTCCTGCAACCCCGGCAGGTCCGACACCCGAAAGATCGCCACACATGGACAGGGCTCCACTCTAACCCCCAAAATCTCTGCCATATTTTTGAAGAAGGAAGCCCAGAACTTGACTAATTTAGGGGATGACCAAAACATGTGTGAGTGGTTCGCCGGCCCCCTCGAACAACGCTCGCATTTATCTTCCACCCCAACCCCTGGAAAGAACCCACTCATCCGCACCCTGACATGTGCGCCCAATGCACCACTTTAAACTGAATCAAACTCAGTTATGTACATGAGGAGGTAGAATTAACCTTACTCAAAATCTCGTTCCACACACCCCCACCTCAAAAGCACAATCCAACTTTCCTCCCAATTTCCCATTGCTTGCTCCAACAAAGTCCTCTCCCCCTCCCTCTCCATCAACTGCCCATAAATATCTGATATTCTCCGTTTCTCTATCTCATCAAGGGACAGCACCTTATCCATAAGAGAGGGCTCTGGTAACCAAGGAAATGAAGAAAGTTCCTCCCGGACAAAGTTCCATACCTATAAATATCTAAATACCTTCCATAAACAAATCCCTAAACACTTCGACCCCTTCCCTGTCCCAGATCTTATACGACAAATTCATCCCAGCTGATATAAACCTATAGTTCCTACAGATTGACACCATTGGCGACATGTAATCTAGTTTAAAGTTCTGTCTGAATTAGTTCCATATTCTCAGAAAAGCTGTTACCACTGGGCTCGTAGAGTACTTGGCCAGCAAGACTGGAAGAAGAGACATGACAATGGCCTTAAACTCAAACCTGTACAGAAGCCTCCTCCATCCAACCCCAAACTGCCCCCCCCCCCCATTGTCTATCCCTCTGCAGGAACGCACTACGAACCCCAGGGGGGGTCTTTCTGCTCACACAAAGGTTGAAATCAGCTTGTTAATCCTGCTAAAAGAAAAACGACCTCGGCAGAAAGATTCAAAGGCACTGAAACACAAACAAGAACCTTGGAAGAACATTAATTTGAACAGTCTAGACCCTTCCCGCCAATGACAACGGGAAGGCATCCCATCTCTTCAAGTCCGCCCTCACCCCCTGTACCAGACTGGCCAGGTTCAACTTGTGCACCAAGGCCCAATCATGAGTCATCTGTATCCCCAGGTACCTAACATTAGTCCTGGCCAGTCAAAACGGCAATTTCATCAGATCAGCTCCCTTCCCCGGAGAGTTCGCCAGATAAACCTCACTCTTGCCCATGTTCAGTCGATACCGTGAGAAGGAACCAAACTTTCTCAGCATTTCCATTATCTTCCCCACATTAGTGAGAGGGTCCATAACATAGAACAATAAGTTGTCCATGTACAGGGACACTCTAAGCTCCCTATCTCACCTCTCTATGCCCTTCCACCCAGCCGACGACCTACGGTCAATGACTTGATCACGAAAGCAAATAGTAACGGGGAAAGTGGACATGTACCCCTACACAACTGAAAGTACCCGAACGTAATGCATTGCTATGGATGTTCGCAGTGGGGCCCCTCTACAAAAACTTAATCCACTAAATTAACTTGGGCCCGAAGCCAAACCGCCCAGAACCTCAAAAAGATACTCCGACTCCACCCGGTCTAACGCCTTTTCCACGTTCATGGAGATGATCACCTGTGGTTCGACCCCCAATAAGGTGCACAGCACCACATTAGGACCATCCCCTTATGTTGGCCAACAATCGGTGGCCCTTAACAAATCCCGTCTGATCCTCGGCAATTACCCCCGGCAGGCACCCCTCCAAACAAGTTGCCAACACCTTCGCCAGCAGCTCTGCATCAGCATTCAACAGAAAAATGGGCCGATGGGACCCATACTCCACAAGATCTATATCCTGTTTGAGGATTAAGGAAATGGGTGCCTGCGCCAGAGTGGCCAGCAACATCCCCTGGGACTGAAAATTGTTAAACATGTCCAACAAGTGTGGCCCACAGGGAATCTGTCCAGGCCTGGTTCCTTCTCCGACTACAGAGAACGCAAACATTTCATTATTTCCTTCAGCCTAAGCAACGCCTCCAGCTCCTACTCTCTTTCCTTCTCCACCACCAGGAAGACCACCCCACCCAGAAACTGTACAAGTCTTCCTCCGGAAGCTCAAACGGTACAGCCCCTGGTAAAAGATCTCTTTTCTGAATCAGAAACCAACAATCCACCCCCCCCCCCCCCCCCCACCCGCCCGAGTCCTTAACCAGAGCTGTTTCCCGAGAGGCCGCCTCAGCTGGTGAACCAATAACCGGCTGTCCTTCCCCTCCCCTTTCACCTCCCATGAACAGTTCCACCATTGGGGCAGCAGAGTATTGACGGTCCACCTCCAGGATAGACTCCACCAACCTCTGCCCCTCTGCCCTACCTGACTTATCTCTGTGAGATTTAATTGAAATTACCTCCCGCTAATGACCACCTTTAATGCCTCCCAGAACATGGACGGTGAGACATCCTCGTTCTTATTAAATTCCACATTGGTTCCAATAGTGGCAGCTATCCTCTCTCAAACCCCCACTTGTCTGTGAGTAATCCCTTATCCAGCCCCCATGGGAGTCACTGAGTACAGCCCTCCATGAAACACAAATCCACATAATGTGGATCGTGGTCAGAAATAACAATCGCCGAATACTCCGCCCCCACCCCGGGGAGTAACAACTTACCCACTACAAAGAAGTCAATAGGGCAGTAGAGCTGGTGCACATGCGAAAAGAAGGAAAACCCCTTATCCCTCGGGTATCTGAATCACCACGGGTCCCCCTCCCCCACCCCGATCTGCTCCATAAATCCGAGTAACTCCGGTAGATCCTTTGTCACCCTCAATGACGTAAGGGATCCTCACCAGATAACCAATCGCAGCTCTCCACCCTGATATACCATCAATTCACTACGAGACTGTGAGAACGAGTGAACATAAGGCTTTATTATCCAGGAACTCACCTGCCAGTGTCTGCTGTACAAATGAGTGCTGCCCACAGGTGGCCGGTCTATATATCGCCCCGGGGAGGGCGGAGCCAGAGGCGGAGCCCACCGGGGTTCCAGTATAGTACCTGGAAGTAGACCGTATTATAATTTCCTGGTCATAGGTCACAATACTATACAGACAGTTCATACTCGGGTGAATACATTCACCACACACCCCAACTTCGATCCCATTAACTAGCATCTCTGCCAGCACAGTGATCCCCCATCTGGGGAAAAATGCAGGTTATACATTCAATGAATCAGCAAACAGCAAACCCCCCAAAGGTAAATATTGAACATTCAACAAACCCATCCCCACACCTATTCACTCGCCTCCCTCCCCCTCAACATTTCCAACCATTTCCAACAATATTGTAACAAACATCAAATCAATAACCCGGCAACAAAGTTAAAGACAGAATAGAAAAATGGAAAATACAAAGAGCAAGAAAACTAAATATAAAAACCCCACCACTCATATGAAACCAGATGCATCATTCAACTTCACCCGGTCCATAATTCTTTACAAAGTCTTTTGCCTTCTCTCGAAGTAATGGTCCCCATCTCTGAACGTGATCTGCAGGTGAGCCAGGTGTACCACTCCAAACCTCACTTTGCTCTTATAAAGAGCTGCCTTGGATTTATTGAACCTTTTTGCCAATTGTGCCCAACGTCCTGATAGATTCAGATAGATTTCCCCCTTTACATTTTCGAGTGTCCTTCGCCCACCCCAGGATCTTTTCCTTGTCCAAGTACCTGGGGAATCGGGCTCTGATCACCCATAGCAGCTCCCCAGATCTGGGCCCCTGTCGCAACGACTGGTGGGCCCGGTCCACTTCGGGAAGGTTTGCGAAGACCCCCTCCCCCACCAGCTTCCCAAACATCCTTGCCACATAGTCCGTGGTATTCCCACTTTCTATGCCCAGAAATCCTCACATTTTGGTGTCGAGAGTGATTCTCCAGGTCATCGACCTTGGCGTTCAATGTCCTCTGCCCCTCCGCTAACATCACCACCTCTGCCTCCAAGCATGTAATTCTGAATTGTCCAGCCCTGCACTTCCATCTGCTGTTCCACCCTATTCAGAGCTCCCGAAGGTGCTCAATCAATCTTTGCCAGATTGTCCGTGACCACCTGCCTCTGCTTCATAAACTCCTCCACCAGGAATTCCACCAGCCTCTCAGTTGTCCACTAAGAGGACGACGAAGACGCAGAGGCCACCGCCATTTTCTCCCCTTTTACAACACGAGGATCTCCTGAGTCTGACGAGGACCCCTTCCTCATATTGTACCACCGGAGATCCCACACTGGAGGAGGGCTCCAAACTCTCCAACGACACCACCTTTCCACCTGAACAGCACCCATTAAACAGGAAAATTGGGCCAAAAACCGGAACCCCAAGCAGGAGCCACCTTGTGTGCGACTGTTCACTTCATGGCTGCCATAGGAGGTCTTCAACATCCTGTGTTATTGTTTAATACATTAAGTATCTGAGGTACTTGGTGTCTTGGTTACTGAATGAGCCCCTTCAATTTGATAATTTCCTTTCAAAACCATTTCAGAAAGGGCATCGGTCCAACCTCAGTCTGGAATGTTCCCTTTTTGTCCCCTTTTGGAGGCCGGGGAATAGTTTCAATCCACCCAAAGAAGTCAGGTACCCCCAGAAGGCCATCTTTTTCAGCCGCTTCTGTGTTAAGGTCCAAAAGGTAGAGGCTGGGGAGGTGGGGGGCTGGTGGGGGGGGGGGGGGGGGGGGGCTGCGTACGGAGGGTCTTGAGAACAGGAACTGAGAAACCGTTCCCGATTGCACATGCTGATGCAAGGAATATCTTTCCCAAGCAGCGAGTGTTCAGGACTGTGCTACCTGAGAGTGTGGGGGGAGGCAGGGCCAATCTAGGATTTCAAAAGAGAACTGGATCATTGACTGAAGATTTTCACCTTTGCCCTAAATGCTATATCTAACTCCTTCTTGAAGTTTCAGCTTTCTGTGGTAAGAAATTCCACAGGCCCATCACTCTCTGGGCAAAGTTTTCTCCTCATCTCTGTCTGAAATGGTCTCCCCCGTATCCTCAGACTGTGACCCCTGTTTCTGGACACACCCACCATCGAGAACATCCTTCCTGCATCTACCCTGTCTGGTCCTGTTCGAATTTTATACATTTCTATGAGATCCCCCTTCATTTTTTGAACTTCAGCGAATATAATCCTTTTCCTTTAAAAAAAAAATTCCAATTAAGGGGCAATTTAGCATGGCCAACTGCACCTACCCTGCACATCTTTGGGTTGTGGAGGTGAGATACACACAGACACGGGGAGAATGTGCAAACTCCACACGGACAGTGACCCGGGGCCAGGATCAAACGCAGGTCCTCGTCGCCACAAGGCAGCAGCGTTAACCACAGCACCACCGTGCCACTCCAGCGAATATAATCCTAACCAACCCATCTCTCCTCAAACGTCAGTCTCGTCATCCCAGGAATCAGTCTGGTAAACCTTTGCTGCACTCCTTCTAGAGCAGGAACATGCATCCTCAGATAAGGAGACCTTACTTGCACACAATATTCCTGATGTACAGCTCACCATCTCACCAGCTTTGTGTCATCTGCTAATTTGGAGATGTTAATTTAGTTCCCTCAGCTAAATCTTTAATATATATTGTGAATAGCTGGGGCCATAGCACTGATCCCTGCAGTACCCCGCTAATCACTGACTCCCATTTGAAAAAGACCCGTTTATTCCTACTCTTTGTTCCCTGTCTGCCAACATGTTTTCTATCCATCTCAATACACTATCCCATCCCATGCTCTTTAATTTTATAAGCTAATCTCTTATGTGGGGCTTTGTCGAAAACCTTCTGAAATTCAAATTAACCACATTCACTGGCTCCCCCTCATCAACACGACCAGTTACATACTTGAAGAATGGGACAGATGTAGGGGCTGGAGGAGGTTACAGAGATAGGGAGGGTTTTAGGTGCTGAAGGAGATTACAGAGATAGGGAGGGTTGTAGGGACTAAAAGAGGTGGCAGAGATTGGGAGGGATGTAGGGACTGAAGGAGGTTACAGAGATTGGGAGGGATGTAGGGACTGAAGGAGGTTACAGAGATTGGGAGGGTTGTAGGGGCTGGAGGAGGTTGCAGAGATAGGGAGGGTGATAGGTGCTGGAGAGATTAGAGAGATTGGGAGGGTAATTGGGGCTGGAGAAAGTTACAGAGATAGGGAGGGTGATAGGTGCTGGAGAGATTAGAGAGATTGGGAGGGTAATTGGGGCTAGAGAAAGTTACAGAGATAAGAAGGAGGGGTCGCGGACTCGCGCGCCGTTGTAACAAGGCTGAACTTTGACTGTATTTTTCCTTCATCTGCAGGAAGGGAATCTCCGTCGACCGTCCCACTGGATGGGGTTGGACAAAGATACAGATCGGAAACCTACAGTTCAACCACGCGTCCTGGGATCTGGGGCATCTCTGGCTGGTACGGACAGACGGGAAGATTGTGAAATGCTCAAGTGACGAAATCGACTGAATCCGAGGACTTCCCAGCACCTCCGCGCAGACCCAACATGTCTTAAAGCCTCAGCAAGCTGTGCCTGTGGGCTCTAGGGGGGGGGGGGCGCCACTGCTCTGATCTCTGTGACCGCCGCAGCAGTGACTCTCTCTGCCTGCGTGGAATTCGTGCAATGTTCAGTAACACTCTGACCAATAAAATCAGACTTAAGCACTGATCGAATTTGACGCTGCCTCACTCGCACAATGTGGGGATTGATGTGTTAGCACCAACTGAGAAGGATGGTGTTGCCTGGGGCTTTTTTCAATAGAAGTGATCAGTCCGAATTACCTCCTGAAAGTCAACAAGTCCAATGTTTTCCAGCCTGACCTCCCACCTTCCACAAATGGGAGACTAGGACTATTTCAACAGGTTAAGAGGCAATTCAGTGGAGTTTATTTCATCATAAGAATAATGAATGAAAATAATCACGTCCTCTGGATGGGCGGTGTGTGAGGAGGGTTATAGATTTAAAATCATAACTGATAGTGTGCATCTTAGAACTTAAACTGGATAAATATTTTGAACAGGTACGTGGGTAATGTGTAAAGCAGTGATATTCAATTGGAACTATTTCAGCAAGGAGCTGGAACTGACACAGTAAGACAAATGGCCTCTATCTCCACAACGTGGTTCATTTCTCATTTCAAGAGTTCAGTACGCACAGGTTTAGATAAACAATAAAGCTCCATCTACACTACTCCCACCAAACACTTTACCGCATGGCGTTAGATACAGAGTAAAGCTCCCTCCACACTGTCCCCATCAAACACTCCCAGGACAGGTACAGCACGGGGTTAGATACAGAGTAAAGCTCCCTCCACACTGTCCCCATCAAACACTCCCAGGATTGGTACCGCATGGCGTTAGATACAGAGTAAAGCTCCCTCCACACTGTCCCCATCAAACAGTCCCAGGACAGGTATAGCACGGGGTTAGATACAGAGTAAAGCTCCCTCTACACTGTCCCCATCAAACAGTCCCAGGACAGGTATAGCACGGGGTTAGATACAGAGTAAAGCTCCCTCTACACTGCCCCATCAAACACTCCCAGGCCAGGTACAGCACGGGGTTAGATACAGAGTAAAGCTCCCTCTACACTGCCCCATCAAACACGCCCAAGACAGGTCCACACCACTCGATGGTGGTGTGCTCCTTGAAAGGAGTGAGTTCTCAGAGGATCATGTAACCGAATAGGACAATGGTGCTGGAGCACGTGAACCTTGGGGGGGGCGGAGCACGTGAACCCTGAGGGGCAGAACACGGAAACCTGGGGAGTGGAGCGCGGGTTCCCTGCCAGTTGGGACTTTGGAGCCGTGTATCATGGTATCTTTTGACTCACTCTCTGTACATTGACTCCTAGTTTAATAAACTGTTCATTTATTAATCCACCTGCTCGTTGCGTGTCTGTGAGGATATTATATTGGCGACGAGGATCAAACAAGTGCCTTCCTGCTGTTCAGAAAATCGGGAGAGTAGACACGTGTGGAAAAAATTCCCATCAAATTATACTCAATTCCCATCAAATTCCCATCAAATTATACTCAATTCCACAGACCATGAGTGACAATGCGCCTTTTTGGCAAATTCAAACCCTAATACAGCACAATGGGTGCTGTACATCAATTGCCTCCATTACCTTTACAAAGCTAATGAAATCGGAGTGGAGGAAAGCAAAAAGGTACCCTTCTAACAGCATGTGGTGCTCCCACTTACAACCTAATTAGGATTCTAATTTCTCCAGATGCCCCAACTCCAAAACATTTGAAGTGTTGGTGGAATTAGCCAAGGGTCATTACCACCCTCGAGAATAATGCTGCCTTACAAATTCAATTTGACCAGGGTCCCAGGGGAATCGATTGTGGAGTTAACGGTGTGCCTAAAACAAATGAGTAACAATGAACAATGCGAGTTCTGCACTTAATGACACATTGCGTGACTGAGGCTAGTCTGAGGTGTTAACAGTACGGCCATACGATCGGCAGCTCCCGCTATTTACGGACTTTGATGCTCTTTTCAGGGCCCCCAACGGAACTTCGTCGACGAATCCCAACATGGGAAGGGGTCTGGAGTAGATGCCTAAGGTCCTATGGTCCGGACCAGGAGTGGGGTAAGAAGAAAAACGGTGGAAGCGCCCCTGGAAAAGTGGGGGAAGAGAAACAAAATGGCGGCCGGCGGAAGCCTCGAGGAGCTGAGGCAGTGGGCGCAGGAGCAGCAGGATACTCTGCTGCGCTGCTTCCAGGAGCTTAAGGTGGAGCTGCTGGAGTCGCTGAAGGCTACCACCAGAGAGCTGATGGAGACTCAGACAGCCCAGGGGGCCGCGATCCGGAAGCTGCAGCAGCAGGCCTCCGAAAGGGAGGATGAGGCCGTGGCCATCGCGGGGAAGGTGGAGATGCACGAGGCGCTCCATAAAAGGTGGCAGGAGCGGTTCGAGGAGCTGGACAACCGGTCGAGGCGGAAGAATTTGCGGATCCTGGGCCTCACGGAGGGGCTAGAGGGGTCGGACCTGGCGGCCTATGTGGTTGTCGTGCTGAACTCGCTGATGGGGGGTGGGTCCTTCCAGGGGCCCCTGGAGTTGGAGGGGGCCCACAGAATTCTGGCTAGGAGGCCCAAGCAGAACGAGCCGCCGCGGGTGGTGTTAGTGCGGTTTCACCGGTTCGTGGATCATGAGTGTGTGCTCCGGTGGGCCAAGAAGGAGCAGAGCAGCAAGTGGGAGAACACGGAGGTGCGGATCTTCCAGGACTGGAGTGCGGAGGTGGCTAAGCGGAGGGCCGGGTTCAACCGGACGAAGGCGGTGCTCCACAGACGTGGAGTTTGGCATGTTGCAGCCGGCGCGTCTGTGGGTCACCTACAAGGACCGGCACCATTATTTTGAGTCCCCGGAGGAGGCGTGGGCCTTTGTGCAGGCCGAGAAACTGGACTCAAACTGACGGTCTAAGATGGGGGATTTTGTATGATAATGTAATTGTGTTTGCTCTGTTTAATGCAAGATGTGGGTTGGCTTTAGGGTGGGTGGGGCGATGTCGTTATGTCTGTTTGTATGGGTCTGGTAGACGGGTTCGGGCAGGGGTGTAAACGGGGAGCTGGTGATGGGGACTGGCAATGGGAGTTGCCCCAGAGGAGGCGGGGTTGGGCAGGGCGAAAGCGCGGGCTTTTCTCTGGTTTCCCGCGCTGTGGGATGATGGGGGCGAAGTCGGGGCTGAGAAGCGCGGGCCGTTGCTGGTTGTTATTTTCCCGCTCAAGAGCGGGGGGGGGGGGGGGGGGGGGGGGGGCCTGCTGATGGGCACGAAGGAGGAGGAGTAATCCCACGTGGGGAGGAGTCGGCGGTATGGCGGGAGCCGCCGGGGTCAGCAGATGTTAGCTGGCTCACGGGAGTGCTATGGAGGGAGGGGCGCGGCTAGGAGGGGCCCTAGCCTTGGTGGGGAGGGGGTACCGGGTTGCTGCTGAAATGGTCAGGAAGGAGCTGGAGGATGCAAGGGGTGCTGGGGGGGTGGGAGTTGCCGCCATGGGGAACTGGCCGAGCGGGGGACGCTGGCCAGTGGTGGGCAAGGGAGTGGGTTATGGCTAATCGGCAGGGGAGGGGGGCAGGGAGCCCTCTGATCCGGCTGACAACCTGGAATGTGAGGGGGCTGAATGGGCCGGTCAAACGGGCCCAGGTGTTTGCGCACCTGAAGGGGCTGAAGGCGGATGTGGCCATGTTCCAAGAGACACACCTGAAAGTGACGGATCAGGTTCGGCTGAGGAAGGGATGGGTGGGCCAAGTATTTAACTCAGGGCTGGATGAGAAGAATCGGGGGGTGGCGATCCTGGTGGGGAAGAGGGTGTCGTTTGAGGCATTAAATGTGGTGGCTGACAGCGGCGGGAGGTATGTGATGGTGAGTGGTAAGCTGCAGGGGGAGCGGGTGGTGTTGGTGAATGTTTACGCCCCAAATTGGGACGATGCGGAGTTTATGCGGCGTATGTTGGGCCGCATTCCGGACCTGGAGGTGGGGGGCCTGATCATTGGGGGTGGGGGGGGACTTCAACACGGTACTGGATCCCCCATTGGATTGATCGAAGTCCTGGACAGGTAGGAGGCCAGCGGCGGCTAAGGTGTTGAGGGGATTTATGGATCAGATGGGAGGGGTGGATCCCTGGAGGTTTGCGAGGCCAAGGGCCAGGGAGTACTCATTTTTCTCCCACGTGCATAAGGCCTATTCGAGGATTGATTTTTTTTGTCAGGGGGCTGGTTTCGAGGGTGGAGGATGTTGAATACTCTGCCATTGCCATTTCGGATCATGCCCCGCACTGGGTGGACCTCGGGCTGGCGGAGGAGAGGGACCAGCGTCCGCTCTGGCGCTTGGAGGTGGGGCTGCTGGCAGATGAGGAGGTGGCCAGGAGGGTTCGGGGGTGTATTGAGAGGTACCTTGAGGCCAACGATAACGGGGAGGTTCGGGTGGGGACGGTCTGGGAGGCATTGAAGGCGGTGATTAGAGGGGAGTTGATTTCCATCCGAACCCATAGGGAGAGGGGGGAGCAGAGGGAGAGGGAGAGACTGATAGGGGAGATGGTGCAGGTGGATAGGAGATATGTGGAGGCTCCGGAGAAGGGATTGCTGGGGGAGAGGCGTAGCCTTCAGGCCAGGTTCGACCTATTGACTACCAGAAAGGCGGAAGCTCAGTGGAGGAAAGCACAGGGGGCGGTGTATGAATATGGGGAGCAGGCGAGCAGGATGCTGGCACACCAGCTCCGAAAGCGGGACGCGGCCAGGGAGATTGGGGGAGTGACGGATAGAGCTGGGAAGGTGGTGCGGAGGGGGGTAGATGTTAATGGGGTCTTCAGGGACTTTTATGGGGAACTGTACCGGTCTGAACCACCGGTGGAGGGGGGTGGAATGGGGCGCTTCTTGGACAAGCTGCGATTTCCGTGGGTGGAGGAGGGGCAGGTGGAGGGACTGGGGGCGCCGATCGAGCTGGAGGAGGTGGTCAAAGGGATAGGGAGCATGCAGTCGGGGAAGGCGCCGGGGCCGGACAGGTTTCCGGCCGAATTTTATAAAAGGTATTTGGGCCTGTTGGGCCCCCTGTTGGTCCAGACCTTTAATGAGGCAAGGGTGGGGGGTGGGCTTTGCCCCCAACTATGTCACGGGCGCTGATTTCCTTGATCCTTAAGCGGGACAAGGGCCCTCTGCAGTGTGGGTCATATAGGCCGATCTCGCTTCTAAATGTAGACGCCAAGCTGCTGGCAAAGATCTTAGCCACAAGAATAGAGGATTGTGTGCCGGGGGTCATTCATGAGGACCAGACGGGGTTTGTGAAGGGAAGGCAGTTGAATACAAATGTACGAAGGCTCCTCAACGTTATTATGATGCCGGCTGTGGAAGGGGAGGCGGAGATAGTGGTGGCATTAGATGCGGAGAAGTCCTTTGATAGGGTTGAGTGGGGGTATCTGTGGGAGGTGTTGGAAAGGTTTGGGTTTGGGGAGGGGTTTGTCCGTTGGGTGAGGCTGCTCTATGAGGCCCCGATGGCGAGTGTAGCCACGAACACGAGGAGGTCGGAGTACTTTCGGCTGTACCGGGGGACGAGACAGGGGTGTCCCCTGTCCCCCTTGCTCTTCGCGTTGGCAATTGAGCCCCTGGCCATGGCGTTGAGGGAGCCAGGGAACTGGAGGGGCCTGGTGCGGGGTGGGGAGGAGCATCAAGTGTCGCTTTATGCAGACGACCTGTTGCTGCATGTGGCGGACCCGGTGGGGGGGATGCCAGAGGTGATGAGGATTCTTAGTGAATTTGGGGGCTTCTCTGGGTATAAGCTGAACCTGGGCAAGAGCGAGTTGTTCGTGCTGCACCCGGGGGATCAGGAGGAGGGGATTGGTAGGCTCCCACTGAAGCAGGCAGGGAAGAGCTTCAGGTACCTAGGAGTCCAGGTGGCTGGGAGCTGGAGGGCCCTGCACAAGCTCAACCTCACAAGGTTGGTGGAGCAGATGGAGGAGGAGTACAAAAGGTGGGATATGTTACCGCTGTCACTGGCGGGGAGTGTGCAGTCCGTTAAGATGACGGTGCTCCTGAGGTTTTTGTTCCTGTCCCCTGCCTCCCCATCCTTATCCCGAAGGCCTTTTTTAGGAGGGTCAACAGGAGTATTACGGGATTTGTGTGGGCGCATGGGACTCCGAGGGTGAGAAGAGTGTTCTTGGAACGGGGCAGGGATAGGGGGCGGCTGGCGCTGCCCAACCTATGTGGGTACTATTGGGCTGCCAACACAGCGATGGTGCGTAAGTGGGTAATGGGCCGGGAAGGGGCAGCATGGAAGAGGATGGAGGTAGCGTCCTGTGTGGGCACGAGCCTGGAGGCGCTGGTAACGGCGCCGTTGCTGCTCCCCCCAATGAGGTATACCACGAGCCCGGTGGTGGCGGCTACCCTCAAAATTTGGGGGCAATGGAGACAGCATAGGGGAGAAGTGGGGGTCTCGATGGAGGCCCCAATACGGGAGAATCATTGGTTTGTTCCAGGGAGCATTGATGGCGGATTTCTGGGCTGGCACAGGGTAGGGGTTAGGAGGTTGAGGGACCTGTTTGTGGAGGGGGGGTTCGCGAGCTTGGGGGAGCTAGAGGGGAAGTTTGGGCTCCTACCGGGTAACATGTTTAGGTACATGCAGGTGAGGGCGTTTGCCAGGCAGCAGGTGGAGGGGTTCCCCTTGTTGCCTCCACGGGGGGTGCGGGATCAGTTGCTCTCGGGGGTGTGGGTTGGAGGAGGGAGGATTTCGGACATATACCGGGTGATGCAGGAGGTAGACGAGGCCTCGGTGGAGGAACTCAAGGGGAAGTGGGAAGAGGAGCTGGGTGAGGAGATTAAGGAGGGGACGTGGGCGGATGCCCTGGAGAGAGTGAATTCCTCCTCTTCCTGTGCGAGGCTTAGCCTCATACAGTTCAAGGTGCTACATAGGGCCCACATGACTGGGACGAGGATGAGTAGGTTTTTCGGGGGCGAGGACAGGTGTGCTAGGTGCTCGGGGAGCTCAGCAAACCACGGCCATATGTTTTGGGCATGCCAGCGCTGGGGAGTTTTGGAAGGGGGTAGCAAGGACAGTGTCGAGGGTGGTGGGATCCAGGGTCAAGCCAGGCTGGGGACTCGCAATATTTGGGGTTGCAGTGGAGCCGGGAGTGCAGGAGGTGAAAGAGGCCGGGGTCCTGGCCTTTGCGTCCCTAGTAGCCCAACTGAGGATTCTTCTTCAGTGGAAGGATGCGAGGCCCCCAAGCGTGGAGGCCTGGATCAATGATATGGCGGGGTTCATCAAATTGGAGAGGGTGAAATTTGACCTGAGGGGATCAGTACAGGGGTTCTTTAGGCGGTGGCAGCCTTTCCTGGACTTCCTGGCGGAACGGTAGGGAAATAGGCTGGCAGCAGCAGCAACCGGGGTGGCGGGGGGGGGAGGGAGGGAGGGAGGGGGGGGTTCGGTGGGAGGGAGAACTGTGTACATGGGTTTGTGGGATGTGGCGGGTGTGTTATCTCTTTCCCTTTTGTTGTTTGCTTTTTTTTTCTTTGTTTGCAGTTGCTTTTGAAGTTGGGGTGGGTGTTGTTCTTGGGTTTTTACTATGGTTGTTTTGTTAATATTTGTTTTGTTGTTTATATTTTGTGAAAATCTTAATAAAAGTTATTTTTTAAAAAGCAGTACGGCCATGCAAAAAAATTGCAAGCAGGGGCAGAGATTACCTTCAATAAGGCATTAGAGGTTGCCCCGGCTATGGAAAGCACCAAATGTGGTGGCGGTGACAGCGGGCAGAGGTGGGGGGAGGGGGGGGAGGGGCGGAGAGTTGCAGACTGTGCAAGCAGGTGAGGTCCACTAGGTTTGGCTGGAGACCGCCGGCAGTCATGGTGCCAGAGATGATGATGCAGAAAGCAATGAGCGAAGAGACTCGGAGCAAAAGAGAGTGCAGGGATATAGGGAACTGATCCACAGGCTGGGACCTATGAAGAATACTATCGGTATGGGAGAGATTACCCCTATGAGGGATGTAACCCCAGGGAAGCTACATGTTGTGCCAGTAATAGGAGGGGCACATAAGGAGGAAATGCAAGACGGGGCCATCAAATACAGCTCTGACTCCAGTACACCGTGTTGAGGACAGCCCTGAAAATGGATCTGAAATATAGTTTAAACAACATAAATGTGAGCAGGACACCCCCGAATTACCATTGTGGTGACAGTAAATTGTCAGCCACTGGAGGTGGACATGGAGGGCCACAGCTACAGTTGTAGGTGAACAAACGTATCGTTACCTACAAGGTGGACCCAGCCTCTGAAGTTAAGAAGCATGTCGAACAGGCCATAATAATAAGAATCTTTGATTGTCACAAGTATGAAGTTACTGTGAAAAGCCCCTCGTCGCCACATTCCGGCGCCTGTTCGAGTAAGCTGGGACGGGAATTGAACCCGTGCTGTTGGCTTTGCTCTGCATTACAAACCAACTGTCTAGCCCACTGTGCTAAACCAGCTAGCCACATATACTGGGAAAGCTTTAAGAATCCTAAGAACAACCACAACGCCCATAAGCTGCTGGCACCAGTCACCTCAACTACCCCTAATCGTAATGGGGGGAAGGCGGGGGGGGGGGGGGGGGGGGGGGGGGGGGGGGGGGGGGGGGGGGGGAAGGCCATGACTGATGGACCAGGACTGGCTTATCAAATTAATTAACTGGCTAGAAATCTTCCAAATTAATGAAGGAACTCTTCATGACATCTAAAAAAATGTCAGAAGGTTTTCCAAAAGGTGCTGAACAGGATACAGTGCCTAAAAGCAAAAATTTAAGTGGATCCGGAGACCACGGCCAAGTTATTCAGAGCCCGATCCATCCCTGTGCCTTATGTGAGGAGTTTGAGTTTGAATTCAAGCGGCTAGAATTAAGTATCATCAAACCTGTGCAGTTTCAGAGTGGGCAGCTAGTCATAGAATTTACAGTGCAGAAGGAGGCCATTTGGCCCACCGAGTCTGCACTGGCTCTTGGAAAGAGCACCCAACCTAAGCGCACACCTCCACCCCATCCCATAACCCAGCAACCCCACCGAACCCAAGGGCAATTTAGCATGGCCAATCCACCTAACCTGCACATCTTTGGACTGTGGAAGAAAATGAAAAATGAAAATGGCTTATTGTCACAAGTAGGCTGCAAATGAAGTTACTGTGAAAAGCCCCTAGTCGCCACATTCCGGCGCCTGTTCAGGGAGGCTGGTACAGGAATTGAACCGTGCTGCTGGCCTTGTTCTGCTTTACAAGTCAGCTCTTTAGCCCACTGTGCTAAACCAGGAAACCTGAGCACCCAGAGTAAACCCACGTAGACACGGGGAGAATGTGTAGACTCTGCACAGACAGTGACCCAAGCTGGGAATCAAACCGGGGACCCTGGAGCTGTGAAGCAACTGTGCTAACCACTGCGCTACCTTGCTGTCCAATCATGCCAGTGGTGAAACCAGATGAAACCATTGAAATATGCAGGGACAAAAACTAAATGTGAAGCAGACAACAAACTAACTGGTTCCCAATACCTGGAACTGAAGATTTATTCGCTAAATTAGCTGGAGGCTTCACCGACACCAAACTTGATATGAGTCATCTGACCCAACAATTAGAGTTAGACAAAACTTCCAGGGAATTTGAGGTTTTTAAAAACTTTTTATTAAGGCATTTATAGTTTTATAAGGACAAAAAACACATGTACAGATATAAACATGGTTCAACACGTAACACACCCCTCCATCTCCCACAGTTCTCATCTAAGCTAGACCGACATAGTCTAACACCCTCCCCCCCACCCCCTCTCCCTACCCCCGCCCCCCCCCCCCCCCCCCCCCCCCCCCCATATTGAATCTGCTGAAGGCTCAATTTTCTCTGAAGAAGTCGATAAAGGGCTGCCACCTCCGGACGAACCCTAATGATGAACCTCTCAGGGCGAACTTGATTTTCTCAAGCCTGAGAAACCCAGCCATGTCACTAACCCATAACCCTGCTTTCGGGGGCTTCAAGTCGCTCCACGCTACATTTCCGGGCTACCAAGGAGGCAAAGGCCAAAACATCAGCCTCTCTCATTCCCTGGACTCCCGGGTCTTCCGACACTCCAAAAATTGTCACCTCTGCACTCGGTGCCGCACATACCTTCAACACCCTGGACATGACATCTGCAAATCCCTGCCAGAATCCCCTCGTCCACTACCCACTTCCTAATCATGGCTATATTCGCCGCCCAGTAGTAGTTCCTAAAGTTCGGCAGTGTCAGCCCTCCCTCCCCTTGGCTCCACTCCCGCAACTCCTCCTTTACTCGTGGGGTTTTACCCACCCACACAAACACAGATATCAGCCTGTTCACCCGCTTAAAAAAGGCCTTTGGAATAAAAATAGGGAGACACTGAAAAACAAACAAATATCTTGGGAGAAACGTCATCTTTACAGTCTGTAACCTCCCCGCCTGTGACAACGGGAGCATGTCCCACCTCCGGAAGTCCTCCTCCATTTGTTCCACTAATCAGCCCAGATTTAATTTGTGTAGCTGCCCCATCTCCTTGCCACCTGAATACCCAGGTAACGAAAACTACCTCCCACCACCTTAATCAGCAACTCCTCCAGTCTCCTCTCCTGCCCCCTCACTTGGATCACACAAACCTCACTTTTACTCATATTCAATTTGTACCTATAGCCAAGGAAAACAACATTGGGGAGAGGCAACATCCTTGCCTCGTCCCCCAGTGCAATCTAAAATAGTCCGAGCTCACCCGGTTCATCCGCACGCTCGTCATCAGTGCCTGCTACAGCAACAAATGAAGCTTTGCCCAAACCCGAACCATCCCAGGGCGTCCCACAAATAATTCCATTCCACCCAGTCGAAGGCCTTCTCCGCATCCATTGCGACCACCACCTCCACCTCCCTCGCCTTGGAGGGCATCATGATAACATTCAGGAGCATTCTAACATTGGCCGTTAGCTGCCTACCCTTAACAAACTCCGTCTGGTCTTCCCCTATCACCCCGGAACACAGTCCTCTATCCTCAAAGCCAGGATTTTATAGGGAGATTAGTCTGTATGACCCACATTGTTCTGGGTCCTTCTCCCGCTTCAGGATCAATGAGATCAAAGCCTGTGACATTGTTGGGGGAAGAACACCTCACTCCCTTGCCTCATTAAATGCCCTCACCAGCAGCATGCCCAACATCCCAGAAAACATCTTGTACAATTCCACTGGGTAGCTGTCCGGACCCAGGCCTTGCCCGACTGCATGGCTTCCAATCCCTCTAGTATTTCTTCAATCCCAATCGTGGCTGCCAGCCCCTCCACCAACCCATCCTCCACCTTTGGAAACTTCACCCTTTCCAAGAACTGCCTCATTCCCTCCACCCCAGCTGGGGGCTCCGACTCTTACAACCGACTGTAAAACTTAAAACAGCCCATTCACCCCCGCTGTGTCTAATCCCGTGTTTCCTCCTCTGTCCTTCACTCTTTCTATCTCCCTGGCCACCTCTCTTTTCTTTAGCTGGTGTGCTAGCATCCTACTGGTCTTCTCACCTTACTCATATATCGCCACTCTCGCCTTCCTCAACTGTTCCATCGCCTTCCCTGTAGATAACAGCCCAAACTCCATCCGCAGCTTCTGCTTCTCCTTCAACAACCCTGCCTCCTGGGCTTCAGAATATCTTCTATCCACCTGGAGTATCTCCCTAACCAGCCTATCCACCTCTGCCCACTCCACCTTCTCCTATGGGCCCGTATCAAAATTAGCTCCCCCCTAACCACCGCCTTCAGCGCTTCCCACACCGTTGCTGCCGAAACGTCCCCATATCATTTATCTTCAAATAATTCTGGATGGCCTCCCTCACCTGCCCGCACACCCTCTCATCTGCTAACAGTCCTACATCCAGTCTCCATTGCGAGCGCTGACCCCCCCCCCCCCCCCCCCCCCTTGCTCACTCGTAAATCCATCCAGTGTGGGGCATGGTCTGACACAATGATTGCTGAATACTCGGTGTCCATCGTCCCTGCTAGCAAAGCCTTGTTCAAAACAAAAAAATCAATCCGGGTGTATACTTTGTGAACCTGGGAGAAAAAAGAAAACTCCTTCGCTCTTGGCCGTCCAAACCTCCATGGATCTGCCCCCCCCCCCCCCCCCCCCCCATCCCCATCTCTTCCATTAACCTTTTTAGCTCCTTCGCCGTGGCTGGCACCCTCCCTGTCCTTGAACTCGACCGGTCTAACAGCAGTTCAATGACCTTATTAAAGTCCCCTCCCATGATCACCCTATGTGAGTCCAGGTCCGGGATCTTCCCCAACACCCGCCTCATAAACTCTGCGTTACATCAAATTACATTACGGGCAGCATGGTAGCACAAGTGGATAGCACTGTGGTTTCACAGCGCCAGGGTCCCAGGTTCCATTCAGGTGTAAAGTATCCCATTTCCTAAAGTCCTCCCTAACCTCCTCAACCAACTTTGTCAGGTTACATTTGTGCATCGCCGCCCACTCCCCCGTCACCTGAACCCCCAAATATCTAAAATTAATAATCTTTATTACTGTCACAAGTAGGCTCACATTAACACTGCAATGACGTTTCTGTGAAAAGCCCCTAGTCATCACATTCCGGCGCCTGTTCGGGTACACAGAATTCAGAATGTCCAAATTACCTAACAGAGTGTCTTTCGGGACTTTCGGAGCACCCGGAGGAAACCCAGGCAGACACGGGGAGAACGTTCAGACTCTGCACAGACAGTGACCCAAGCTGGGAATTGAACCTGGCACACTGGCACTGTGAAGCAACAGTGCTACCCACTATGCTACTGTGCTGCCTCAGGTATCGGGATGTGTTATAACCCGACAGGAGGCCCAGAGATCTGTAACTTCAGAATCCAGATGAGCGGGGTTAACCTCCCTTTTCTAAGGACTGCTGGGATATAATTACTCCGGCCCAGGTGTGGGCCGGGTGTGGGGAGTCCCTTCGGGGAAGGAAGAATGTGTAGTAACCTGAATAAAACCATATTGTTCCACAGACATCGCTTTTGAGTGGTCGCTTGCCTGAGACTTTATTTTTTTTTAAATATTTTATTGAGGCATTTGAAAATTTTTATAACAGTAACATAAACAATGACATCAACATAGTAAAATAAACATTTCCTCCCATCCCAATCTTCACGCACCTCAACCATAAAACAACAATCCGCCCCCACCCGCCTGCTCCCCCCCCTTGGAATACTGCATCTGCTGACATTTTAATTTTCCCTGAGAAAGTCGATGAACGGCTGCCACTTCCGGGTGAACCCTAACATTGACCCTCTTAAGGCAAACTTTATTTTCTCGTCACTGCAATTGCATCCACCACCTCCGGTATTAGCGCCCTGCTCAGAACAAAAAAGTTGATGTAAGAGTATACCTTGCGGACATGTGAGAAAAAGGAAAACACCTTCGCCGTCAGCCGTGCAAACCTCCATGGGTCCACTCCCCCATCTGTTCCATAAAACCCTTCAATTCCTTTGCCACGGCCGGCCTCCTCCCGGTCCTGGATTTTGATCGGTCCAAATCCGGCTCGATGACTCTGTTAAAGTCTCCTCCCATAATCAGGTTATGAGTTGAGATCTGGTAAGTCTGAGATCTTACCTAACTCCCGCCTCATAAATTCCACGTCATCCCAATTCGGAGCATATATGTTCACGAGTACCACCCGCACCCTCTCCAGTTTCCCACTCACCATTATATACCTACCCCCTTGTCTGACACGATTCTCCCTGCCTCGAAAGCCACTCGTCTGCTGATCAAGATCGCTACCCCCCTGGTCATCGAGTCCAGCCCTGAATGGAATACTTGGCTGACCCATCCGTTCCTCAATCTCGTCTTGTCTGTAAACTTTAGGTGTGTCTCTTGTAGCATTGCCACGTCTCCCTTCAGCCCCCTCAAATGCGCAAACGCGAGCCCTCCTGGCTGGCCCATTCAGCCCTCTGGCGTTCCATGTGATCAGCCCAGTCAAGGGGCTTCCAGCCACTTCCCCCGCCCCCCCCCCCCCCCCCCCCCCCCCCCCCGGCCGACTAGCCATCACCCATTTTAGGCCAGCCTCTAGCTCGCGCCCACCGCCTCCTCGAGTTCCCACTCGGGCAATCGCCGTTCCTGACCTCCCATTTGTCCCCTAGTTATAGTTCCTCCCCTGACAGCAAAGCAACTCCCCCATCCCTCCAACAACACTCGAAACCCAACCCCCCAAGTCAAGCTCCAGCTTAGCACCTGCTCACCCCCCACTGCGCTTCCGAGAGTCAGCTGACCCATGCTGACTTGATAGCGCCTGCCCCTGGCACCAAGCAGTCTGTCTCCCTATTGTTCTCTCCTCTCTCCCCCACATAAATAAGCATTTTAAAAGCATCATATTCCCCAGTAAAAAAACATCAGAAAAAAGTGAAGAAACAATCACTTTAGAAAAATAATCACCCAAGAAGCAGAACCTACCCCAAAGCCCATCCCCCCTCTCACCAGCTCCCTGCAAGACAAAACAACCTTTAACCATCCAAACAGCCCCTTATTTCACATAGCACTACTTGATTTATGCAATCCAGCACAACAAATCGCCGCCACAGTCCTTCTCCAAGGCTTCAGTGTCTTTTAATTCACCTCCAGCCTAATTCTTGAATAAAAGTCCATACTTCGTCTGGTGTTTCGAAGTAGAAGTCCCGTTCCTCATGTGTGACCCACAGACGGGCTGGGTACAGCATCCCGAACTTCATCCCCTTCTTAAAGAGGGTCGTTTTTGCCCCATTGAACCCAGCTCGCCTCTTGGCCAAATCCGCTCCAAGGTCTTGCTAAATGCGCAGTTCACAGTTCTCCCACTTGCTGCTCTGTTCTTTCTTGGCCCACCGTAAAACGTGTTCCTTGTCCAGGGAACGGTGAAAACGTAGCACTATGGCCCTCGGCGGCTCGTTCGTTCGGGGCTTCCTCGCGAGGGCTCTGTGCGCTCTGTCCAATTCTAGGGGCCGAGGGAACGCCCCAGCCCCCATCAACTTCTCCAACGTGTCCGTCACATAGGCCCTCGCATCCGATCCCTCACTGCCTTCAGGGAGGACGACGATTCTGAGATTCGGCCTCCTGAACCTGTTCTCCAGGTCCTCCAGCTTCTCCTGCATTCTTTTCTGGCGGTCATTCATCATCTCCACCTTGGTCTCCGACACGGTTAGGTATTCCTCGTGCTCGGACACCTTTTTCTCCGCCTCCTGGATCGCTCACCCTTGGATTTCTTGATTCTGCACCACTTGATCAATCGAAGCCTTAATCGGGTCCAGCATGTCCTTTTCCAGCTTGGTGAAGCAATCCTCAAAAAACTTCACCAGCTGCTCCGTCGACCACTGTGCCGTCTCCCCGCGGCCCTTGCTCTTCGCCATGCTGTCCCGCGCTACCAGCTCTGCTTGCGTCTTCCTTATAGGACATTGTCTTCTCACACGGCCATTTCTGGTCCAATTCTCCATACACCGGAGGGGGATTTCTCCTCACTGTCTCACTCGTCACCGATTTATCCCATAAAATCCGGAAAAAGCCAGGGGAGAAAGGTCCAAAAGTCCATCAAAGGTGGGAGCTATCAAATGTGTGACCTACTCCTCCATGGGCGCCACTGGAAGTGGCCTGAGACTTTTCACTGTCGACGAGTGTCTAGTCGAGCTACAGAAGGCGCCATTTCCTCCGGACCCGGGCCCACCTCGATTAGACCTCAAGATGTCTCTGAGGTGACAGTTATGCCACGAATTGATAAGCTTGAGGCATTCAACGGCGAGACGGGGATTGGACAAAGTACGTGGAACTAATTAACTATTTTTTCCGCGTGAACAACATAGTTGTGGCCGACAGACAGACGGCGACTCTCCTTCGGGTCTGCCATGCAGAGACTCACAGCATTATCAAAAGGTTAACATTTCCCTACTCAGCCAACACCCACCAGCTCGTGGAGCTCGTTACGCTGGTCGACAACCATTTTGACCCGAAACAGCCACTAATCGTTTGCCGTTCCCGCTTTCACATGGCTGCTCAATGCGAGGTCGAACCTATCACAGAATTCCTGGGCTGGTTGAGCAAGCTCGCCAAGTTCTGCGAGTTCAGCCTAGCGTTATCAGAGACATTCCGAAACATGTTGATTTGCGGAATCAGAGATGGGCCGACCCAAGAACGTTTATTGAGTGAAACTGATCTGGACCTGAAAAAAGAAACCGGGATCGCATTGCCCCAGGAGAGCGCAGGAACTCCGAGCCGAGGGATGGGCATTCTGATGAGGACCCCACTCCCGGGCAGACATTTCGGAATCCCACCGTTGGGAGCGCACTCCAGGGTACCAGGACCGGCAGCACCAATTCCCTGCCAGCGGATATCGTGCTCCCAATACGCTAGAGATTCTTTTCTTTTTTTAAATAATTTTTATTCAAATTTTCACAAAATATCAATATCAAAACATACTAAGAAAAGAAAGAACAAACCCCCCCCCCCCCCCCCCCCCCCCACACCGTGTATACAAAAAGGAAGAAATAAATTAACGGCCGTCATTAGCAAAGAACAAATATACATGTCCCTTCAGCCCAAAACAAAGAGATGACCCCCCCCCCCCCCGACCACCCCCCTCCCCCCCGCCCCCGACCCCCCCCCCCCCCCCCCCCGGGTTGCTACTGGCCTTTTTCTACCGATCTGCCAGGAGATCTAGGTATGGTTGCCACCTCCTGAAGAACCCCTGCACTGATCCCCTCAGGGCAAATTTCACCCTCTCCAATTTAATAAACCTTCGCCATATCGTTGATCCAGGCCTCCACGCTTGGGGGCCTCGCATTCTTCCACTGAAGAAGAATCCTCTGCCGGGCTACGAGGGACGCAAAGGCCAGAATGCCGGCCTCTTTCGCCTCCTGCAGTCCCGGCTCCTCTGCAACCCCAAATATTGTGAGCCCCCAGCCCGGATTGACCATGGATCCTACCACCCTCGATACCGTCCTTGCTACGCCCTTCCAAAATTCCCCCAGCGCTGGGCATGCCCAGAACATGTGGACATAGAACATAGAACATAGAACAGTACAGCACAGAACAGGCCCTTCGGCCCTCGATGTTGTGCCGAGCAATGATCACCCCACTTAAACCCACGTAACCCGTATCCCAACAATCCCCCCATTAACCTTACACTACGGGCAATTTTAGCATGGCCAATCCACCTAACCCGCACATCTTTGGACTGGTTTGCTGGGCTCCCTGAGCACCTAATTCACCTGTCCTCGCTCCCAAAGAATCGGCTCATCCTTGTCCCGGTCATGTGAGACCTATGCAGCACCTTAAACTGTATGAGGCTAAGCCTTGCACAAGAAGAGGAGGAGTTCACCCTTTCTAGGGCATCCGCCCACGTCCCCTCCTCAATCTCCTCACCCAGTTCCTCCTCCCATTTACCCTTCAGCTCCTCCACCGAGGCCTCGTCTACCTCCTGCATCACCTGGTACATTGCCGAGATCCTCCCCTCTCCAACCCACACCCCCGAGAGCACCGCTAGAGATTCTTGATGAGTGGAATGAATGCACTGGCATCAGAGGAAGCCGATGGAACAGACGGCAGCAGGAACCTTCACCCACCTTCCATCGCTACACCGACGACCATTCCAGAACACAGACGACAATGATCCGGATCCCACCGCCTTTACTGCATTTCGGAACCACAGGTGCCACCAATCCAGGTCGCGGTTCAGATCAACGGTTTCCTGATTGAGATGTAACTTGATACTGGAGCTACAGTCTCTGTGATCAGCCGCCGTACGTGCGATAAAATTTGCTCCGGGGTGCGCAGCTTAGTGTTATAGAACATAGAACATAGAACACTACAGCGCAGTACGGGCCCTTCGGCCCTCGATGTTGCGCCGACCTGTGAAACCATCTGAAGCCTATCTGACCTACACTATTCCATATTCATCCATATGTCTATCCAGTGACCACTTAAATACTCTTAAAGTTGGCGAGTCTACTACTATTGCAGGCAGGGCGTTCCACACCCCTACTACTCTCTGAGTAAAGAAACTGCCTCTGACATCTGTCCTATATCTCTCACCCCTCAATTTAAAGCTATGTCCCCTCGTGTTGGTCATCACCATCCGAGGAAAAAGACTCTCACTGTCCACCCTATCTAACCCTCTGACTATCTTATATGTCTCTATTAAGTCACCTCTCAGCCTTCTCCTCTCTAACGAAAACAACCTCAATTCCCTGAGCCTTTCCTCGTAAGACCTTCCCTCCATACCAGGCAACATCCTAGTAAATCTCCTCTGAACCCTTTCCAAAGCTTCCACATCCTTCCTATAATGTGGTGACCAGAACTGCACGCAGTACTCCAGGTGTGGCCGCACCAGAGTTATGTACAGCTGCAGCATGACCTTGTGGTTCCGAAACTCAATCCCCCTGCTTATAAAGGCTAGCACACCATATGCCTTCTTAACAGCCCTATTAACCTGGGTGGCAACTTTCAGGGATTTATGTACCTGGATGCCGAGATCTCTCTGTTCATCTACACTACCAAGAATCTTGCCATTAGCCCAGTACTCTGCATTCCTGTTACTCCTTCCAAAGTGAACCACCTCACACTTTTCCGCATTAAACTCCATCTGCCACCTCTCAGCCCAGCTCTGCAGCTTATCTATGTCCCTCTGTATCCTATAACATCCTTCAGCACTATCCACAACTCCACCGACCTTCGTGTCATCTGCAAATTTACTAACCCATCCTTCTACACCCTCTTCCAGGTCATTTATAAAAATGACAAACAGCAGTGGCCCCAAAACAGATCCTTGCGGTACACCACTAGTAACTGAACTCCAGGATGAACATTTGCCATCAACCACCACCCTCTGTCTTCTTTCAGCTAGCCAATTACTGATCCAAACCGCTAAATCACCTTCAATTCCATACTTCCTTATTTTCTGCAATAGCCTACCGTGGGGAACCTTATCAAACGCCTTACTAAAATCCATATACACCACATCAACAGCTTTACCCTGATCCACCTGTTTGGTCACCTTCTCAAAAAACTCAATAAGGTTTGTGAGACATGACCTACCCCTCACAAAACCGTGTTGAGTATCGCTAATCAACTTGTTCTTTTCAAGATGATTATAAACCCTATCTCTTATAACCTTTTCCAACATTTTACCCACAACCGAAGTAAGGCTCACAGGTCTATAATTACCAGGGTTGTCTCTACTCCCCTTCTTGAACAAGGGGACAACATTTGCTATCCTCCAGTCTTCCGGCACTATTCCTGTCGACAAAGACGACATAAAGATCAAGGACAAAGGCTCAGCAATCTCCTCCCTGGCTTCCCAGAGAATCCTAGGATAAATCCCATCTGGCCCAGGGGACTTATCTATTTTGACATTTTCTAAAATTGCTAACACCTCCTCCTTTTGAACCTCAATTCCATCTAGCCTGGTCGACTGAACCTGAGTGTTCTCCTCGACAACATTGTCTTTCTCCAGTGTAAACACTGACGAAAAATATCCATTTAATGCTTCCCCTATCTCCTCTGATTCCACACACAACTTTCCACTACTATCCTTGATTGGCCCTAATCTTACTCGAGTCATTCTTTTGTTCCTGATATACCTATAGAAAGCCTTAGGGTTTTCCTTGATCCTATCCGCCAACGACTTTTCGTGTCCTCTCCTCGCTCTTCTTAACTCTCCCTTTAAGTCCTTCCTGGCTAACTTGTAACTCTCAAGTGCCCTAACTGAGCCTTCATGTCTCATCCTAACATAAACCTTCTTCTTCCTCTTGACAAGTGCTTCAACTTCCTTAGTAAACCACGGCTCCCTTGCTCGACAACTTCCTCCCTGCCTGACTGGTACATACTTATCAAGGACACGCAGTAGCTGTTCCTTGAAAAAGCTCCACATTTCGATTGTACCCATCCCCTGCAGTTTCCTTCCCCATCCTATACCTCCTAAATCTTGCCGAATAGCATCATAATTGCCTTTCCCCCAGCTATAATTCTTGCCTTGCGGTATATACCTATCCCTGCCCATTGCTAAAGTAAACATAACCGAGTTGTGATCACTATCACCAAAGTGCTCACCTACATCTAAATCTAACACCTGGCCGGGTTCATTACCCAGTACCAAATCCAATGTGGCCTCGCCCCTTGTTGGCCTGTCTACATACTGTGTCAGAAAACCCTCCTGCACACACTGCACAAAAACTGACCCATCTATAGTACTCGAACTATAGTATTTCCAGTCAATATTTGGAAAGTTAAAGTCCCCCATAACAACTACCCTGTTACTCTCGCTCCTGTCAAGAATCATCTTTGCAATCCTTTCCTCTACATCTCTGGGACTATTCGGAGGTCTATAGACAACTCCCAACAGGGTGACCTCTCCTCTACTGTTCCTAACCTCGGCCCATACTGCCTCAGTAGACGAGTCCTCAAGCGTCCTTTCTACCGCCGTAATACTTTCCTTGATTAACAATGCCACACCCCCCCCTCTTTTACCATCTTCTCTGTTCTTACAGAAACATCTAAATCCTGGAACCTGCAACAACCATTCCTGTCCCTGCTCTACCCATGTCTCCGAAATCGCCACAACATCGAGATCCCAGGTACCAACCCATGCTGCAAGCTCACCCACCTTATTCCGGATGCTCCTGGCGTTGAAGTAGACACACTTCAAACCAGCGTCCTGCTTGCCGGTGCCCTCTTTCGAACTTTTAACCCTATCCCTGACCTCACTACTCTCAACATCCTGTACACTGGGACTACAATTTAGGTTCCCATCCCCCTGCTGAATTAGTTTAAACCCCCCCGAAGAGCACTAGCAAATCTCCCTCCCAGGATATTGGTACCCCTCTGGTTCAGGTGAAGACCATCCTGTTTGTAGAGGTCCCACCTACCCCAGAATGAGCCCCAATTATCCAGGAAACCAAAACCCTCCCTCCTGCACCATCCCTGTAGCCACGTGTTCAACTCCTCTCTCTCCTTATTTCTTACTTCGCTAGCACGTGGCACGGGTAACAACCCAGAGATAACAACTCTGTTTGTTCTAGCTCTCAGCTTCCACCCTAGCTCCCTGAATTTCTGTCTCAAATCCCCATCTCTCTTCCTACCTATGTCGTTGGTACCTATGTGGACCACGACTTGGGGCTGCTCCCCCTCCCCCTTAAGGATCCCAAAAACACGATCAGAGACATCACGAACCCTGGCACCTGGGAGGCAACACACCAACCGTGAGTCTCTTTCGTTCCCACAGAACCTCCTGTCTGTTCCTCTAACTATGGAGTCCCCAATGACAAGTGCTCTGTTCCTCTTCTCCCTTCCCTTCTGAGCAACAGGGACAGACTCTGTGCCAGAGACCTGCGCCCTATTGCTTACCCCTGGTAAGTCGTCCCCCTCAACAGTATCCAAAACGGTATACTTGTTATAGAGGGGAACGACCACAGGGGATCCCTGCACTGCCTGCCGGTTCCCTCTGCCTCCCCTGACGGTAACCCATCTACTTTCTTCTTTTACCTGAGGTGTGACTACCTCCCTATAACTCCTCTCAATAACCTCCTCCGCCTCCCGAATGATCCGAAGTTCATCCAGCTCCAGCTCCAGGTCCCTAATGCGGCTCTCGAGGAGCTGGAGTTGGGTGCACTTCCCGCAGATGTAGTCAGAAGGGACACGAGAGGTGACCCTTTCCTCCCACATTCTGCAGGAGGAACATTCAACTGCCCTAGCCTCCATTCCCACTGAACTAACTTCCCAACTACTGAAAAATAAAAAAATAAAAAACTTATTAGTTTAGCAATCCAACGGACAGAGCTTTTTTTTTGGTTAGAGGAGGAGGATGGGTGGGAGACACTACATAAGTAGTGTTTCGGGTAAAGCTGTCACTCGAGAACAGCCCCTTCACAAACCACCTTCAACTTACGCTGACCGCACTGCACGTATGCAAATCTCCCCGGAACAGCCAATCAGAAGCTCTGCTCTGCTGCCCTCTGCTGGATGCTCACCGTCCGTCGAACTCCTCGGGTCACTGATGCAGGTGCACCTTCAACTTACGCTGACCGCACTGCACATATGCAAATCTCCCCGGAACAGCCAATCAGAAGCTCTGCTCTGCTGCCCTCTGCTCTGTTGAAAGATAGCGACGCCTGGCTGGCGACATATACAGAGGAACCGTTGGAGATCGCGGGCACCTCGGAAGTTCCTGTGGGACTCAGTCAGTGAAACTACCACCGGTGGTGGTGAAAGGTTCGGGCCTAAATTTGCCGAGGTGCAGCTGGCCGAAACACTCCCGTTTGCACTGGCAGTGGGTGTGTCGAGTGTACCCCAATGGACCAGACGTGGTGTCGGCACATTTCCAGGGGGTGTTCCAGGAAGGCCTCAGTACCATCCGGGAGGCCCCCGTCAGTGGACCCAGCCAGGCTATTTCCGGGTCTGACCCATTCCTTACACTTTGAAGCTGAAGGTAGATGTTGAAATGGAAAAGCTGAGGATCATCCACCTGGTGCAATTAGCAGATTGGGCCACACCGGTCATGCCGGTTATGAATGTTGAGGGGACCGTCCGCCTTTGCCGAAGATTGAGGACATATACGCGAAGCTCAGCAGAGGAAGGACTTTTACCAAGCCCGACATGGGCCATGCCTATCTGCAGTTGCTTTTGGACCCATTCTCATGCACATACATGACCATCAACACGCAAAGGGGGTTGTATGACTATACCAGGCTGCCATTCAGCGTCTCGTCGCCTGTGCCATATTCCAGAGGGTGATGAAAAATATCCTCCGCAGGTTGCCACAGATGGCGGTTTACCTGGACGATGTGCTGATCACTGGTTCCTCTGACCAGGAGCATCTGAAAAATCTGGAGGACATGCTGTCTTGGTTCGGGATGGCTGGGCCCACCTGCAGCGTCAAAAGCACATGTTCCATGTGAAGGATGGTCAATTTGGTCTATTTGAGCTACATGGTTGACAGGCAGGGACTACACCCAGTAGGCGATAAAGTTCAGCCATTCAGCAGGTGTCCGTACCAAGAGATCCTGTGGAGGTCTGTTCGTTTCTGGGCCTGATGAACTATTATGGGAAGTTCACCGCGAACCTGCCGTTGGTTTTGGCTCTGCTGTGCCATTTGTTGAAGAAGGGCCAGCAGCAAAACGGTGACTGTCGTTTTCCCACTTGCTGACACACTCCGACCTGGCAAAGCCCTTGTTGCTCACATGTGACGCCTCAGGTCTTGGCACACGGGATGGACGATGGTACCGAGAGGCCCATTGCGTCCACTTCATGCACCTTTGCGGCCGCGGAGCGAAACTACACCCAAATAGAAAAGGAAGGGTTGGCGTTGGTGTTCGGTGTTCGATGATTCCATCAATATGTCTACAGCCATGCGCTCGACAGCTTATACTGACCATAAATCCCTCTTGGTGTTATTCAAAGGCAATTCCTCTCAGTGGCGTCCACTCACATTCAGCGTTGAACTCTCCTTCTGGAAGCTTACAAACATATTTTGGAACATCGAGCAGGGATGAGGACTCCCCACACGGTCGCTCTCAGCCGCCACCTGCTGCCCACCAGCACGGCAACACCAGCAGCATTGGACAAGGTTGTCGTAACGTTGAATTGTATGGACTCATTACCGGTAACGGCGGCTCAAGTAAAGGCTTGGGGGGGCAGCACGGTGGCCTAGTGGTTAGCACAACCGCCTCACGGCGCTGAGGTCCCAGGTTCGATCCCGGCTCTGGGTCACTGTCTGTGTGGAGTTTGCACATTCTCCCCGTGTCTGCGTGGGTTTCGCCCCCACAACCCAAAAATGTGCAGAGTAGGTGGATTGGCCATGCTAAATTGCCCCTTAATTGGAAAAAATAATTGGGTAATCTAAATTTTAAAAAAAAGTAAAGGCTTGGGCACACACAGATCCGCTGCTGGCCAGGGTCTGCCACATCGTGGTGCACGGGACCAGCACCGCGCCAGCCCGGAGGACCTTTCTTTAAAAATAAATTTAAAGGGCCCAATTAATGTTTTTCCAATTAAGGGGCAATTTAGCGTGGCCAATCCACCTACCGTGCACATCTTTGGGTTGTGTGGGGGAAACCCACGCAAACACAGGGAGAATGTGCAAACTCCACACAGACAGTGACCCGGGGCCAGGGTCAAATCTGGGTCCTCGGCGTCGTGAGGCAGCAGTGCTAACCACTGCACCTCCGCGCTGCCCTCCTCCCGGAGGACCCGAGGGCTTTTCCCACAAATATGGCAGAACTCAGCGTAATGGATCCCATCCTTCTGCGGGGTTTCTGATGGTGATTCCTGAATGTGGCAATGGTTGTGGAGAAGGCTTTTGATCAGGTTGAGTGGCCGAATTTGTTGGAGGTGCTAGGCCGATTTGAGTTTGACCGAGGTCATGGATTGGGTTTGGTTGCTGTACAAGGCGCCGATGGCTAGTGTATGTATGAACAGGAAAGGTTTGGGGTGCTTTGGACTGTATTAGGGGACGAGGCAAGTGTGCCCACTTTCCCCATTGCTTTTTGCTCTGGCGATAGAGCCGTTGGCAAAGGCACTTAGGGCATCAAGGGGTTGGAGAGGGATTGATTGGGGAGAAGTCGAGCACAGAGTCTTATTGTATGTAGATGATCTTCTGCTATGTATCCCGGACTCTGTGGGGATTACGGAGATCCTGAGGGAATTTGGCCTTTTTTCAGGGTATAAATTGAACATGAGGAAAAGTGAGGTGTTCCCGATTAATGCCAGAGGGCAGGAGAGGAGGCTCGGGGAGGTAATGTTCCGGGTGCTGAGCTGCATAAATTTATGCAGCTGGGCCCAGCTGCATAAATTGACTTTGGCGTGACTGGTGGAGGGTTTAAGTCGGACTTTAGGAGGTGGGATGTGTTGCCTTTGTCCTTGGCAGGGCATTTGAAGACGGTTAAAATGACGGTGATGCCCAGGTTCGTGTTCTAGACCCTCCCTATCTTTGTCCCCAAATCCTTTTTTAGGAAGGTGAATGGGATAACTTTGAGGTTTGTGTGAGCGGAGGAGACCCAGTGAGGAGAATGTTTTGGAAAGGAGTTGTGGGGTGGGGGGTAGGGGGTGGGGGGGCTGCTAGCGCTGCCGAGTCTGCTGAGTTATTACTAGGGTACGGATATCGCAATGGTCAGGAATTAGGCAGTGGAGGACAGGTCAGTTTGCGGGTGGATAGAGGCAGCATCACGTAGGGGGGTAGGTCTGAGGGCACTGCTGTTGACGCTTCTCTCGTTCTCGCCATCCCGGTATTCCGTGAACCTGGTGGTGGTCTCAGCGTTGCGAGTTTAGAACCAGCGCAGGCAATATTTCTGGTTGGAAGGCATGTTTCTGTGGGCACCAGTATGCGATAATCACAGGTTTGTGTCGGCGGGGCTGGATGTGAGGTTCCGGGGGTGGTGGCCGGTGGGGATAGAATACTACAGGGACTTGTTTAAAAGGGATAAGTTTGCAGGCCTGGAAGAGCTGGAGGCAACATTTCAGTTTCCTAAGGCCAATAGGTTCAGGTACTTGCAGGTGAGGGACTTTGTGAGGAAAGAGCTGGTGTCCTTCCGGGGATGCCGTCTCCGGGGTTACAGGATAAGCTGTTGTCTGAAGATAACATTGGGGCGGGGAGAGTGACAGATATTTATGGAGAGCTTGGTGGAGTGGGAAGACGATCCCTCCAGTGGAGGAGATCAGGCGTAAATGGGAGGAGGAGTTGGGTGGGGAAGTGAGGGCCAGGACGTGGAAGGAAGCCCTGCGGAGGGTGAACGTGTCCTCATCGTGTGCGAGGTTAAGCCTCATCCAGTTTAAGTTGGTGCAAAGGGCCCACATGGTGGTGGCAAGGATGAGCTGGTTCTTTGCAGGGGTGGAGGATAGGTGTGGGTGGGGGGGGGGGGGGGGGGGGGGGGGGGGGGGGGGGGGGGGGGGGGGGGGGGGGGGGGGGGGGGGGGGGGGGGGGGGGGGGGGGGGGGGGGGGGGGGATCAGATC